>NC_080397.1:61269758-61570725 GCF_030265065.1 Corythoichthys intestinalis | reverse complement strand
CATGCGCCCCCCCTGGCATTGCTCTGCGCCCCCCCAGGGGGGCGCGCCCCACTATTTGAGAAGTACTGGCCTAATGAGACTTAAACAGCAATTCAAACCAATTTTCACCAAACAATTTAAGTCAGGTGTGTGCCCAATCACTGATGAATGGTTTAAAGCTGCCCTGCCCACTATAAAACACACATCTGGTAAGAAGTGTCTTGATGAGAAGCATTGTCTGACGGGCATCATGGCTCGGTCTAGTCTGAAGACCTGCGATCAAGGATTGTTGATTTGTATAAAGCTGGGAAATGATACAAAACTATTTCTAAAAGTCTGGATGATCATCAATCGACAGTCAGAGAAGTTTTCTACAAATAGAAAGAGTTTGGCACTGATGCTTCTCTCTCAAGGACTGGCCGTCCACCAAAGATGATACCAAGAGTTCAGCGCAGAATACTTATAGAGGTAAAAAAGAACCCTACAGTGTCTGCTAAAAACTTAGAGAAATCACTGGCACAGTCCAATATCTCTGTGCACACAACAATTATTTTTAAAACTATGGCCAAGAATGGTGTTCATGGGAGGATTCCACGGACGAAAAAAGGCACTTGGACACTCAACGGAAGTTTTGGCAAAATATTTTGTGGACTGATGAAACCAAAGTTGAATTGTTTGAGAGTAACACAGTGTCATGTGTGGAGGAAAAATGGAACAGCTCACCAACAGCAACACCTCATCCCCACCGTGAAGCATGGTTGAGGAAGCATCATGATTTGGGGCTGTTTTGCTGCCTCCGTGCCTGGACAACTTGCAATCATCAATGGAAGAATGAATTCAAAAGATGTTTTACAGGAAAACCTGAGGCCATCTGTCAGACAGTTGAAGCTAAAAAGAGGATGGATGATGCAACAAGACAATGATCCAAAACACAAAAGTAAATCAACTTCAGAATGGTTTCAGAAGAACAAAATACACATTCTGGAGTGGCCAAGTCAAGTCCAGACTTGAACCCCATAGAGATGCTGTGGCATGACCTAAAGACAGTGATTCATGCCAGACATCCCTGGAATCTGACTGATCTACGGCAGTTTTGTAGGGAGGAATGGGCCAAGATTACTACTGATCGATGTGCCAGACTGATCTGCAGCTACATGAAGCGTCTGGTTGAAGTTATTGCTGCCAAACAGGGGGCCATAAATATTAAATGTGATGGTTCACTTGCTTATTTTCCCCCTTCTGTCATTGTTTGTGTACTATCCTCATTAAAATATGAAAACCTCTAAATGTTTGGGTGGTTTTAGTTAAAGCAGACAGTTTTTTCACCTGTCTGATTTTGACAAAGATCAGAACACATTTGATGGTGATTTTATGCAGAAATGTGAGAATTGCAGCCATTTTTCTTACAAATGATCCGTTTTTGTTAGCTGTTTGTAAAGTTTTGTTCTTGTTCGTTATGTGCATCTCCTGGGGGCTAACCCCCCGCCCCTTCTTAAATCCTGGTGACGCCCCTGGTAGATATTATCTTGTTTGTTCAAATTGAAGTTTTTACTGATTAAAATTGGGTACAGAGAGTCAATTTTAACCAATTTAATACAGTGCACTTGCTAACCTAAATACTTTTAGTATAATTTATACAATTTATATGGATCATAATTACTACCCAAAATAATTTTCTTTCTCCATCTTGTTTTGATTGTTACTAGTTATCAGATTAATGCGTCAGATTATTCCATTTCCCGTATTTTCCGCACTAAAAGGAGCACCTAAAAGCCTTAAATTTTCCCAAAAGCCGACAGTGCGCCTTATAATCTGGTGCGCCTTATGTATGAATCAATATTGAGCCACAACAGTTTTTTTTTTTTTTTTTGACAGATTTATACAAATTTTAAAACAAAAACGGGTTTACAAAATTGCACCATTATAATAAGAAAAACACAAATAACACTCTCCATCATAATATATAAAATCTTACTTGTTTGCCATGTTTGTATTCATACAGTGATAAAGTGAGCTTTACGTGTTTCTTTTGTGTGTTTACAGTTGAACAAGGTTGGTCATATTGTGAATATGGACATTAACGCGTGAGCAACATTTATTACAACAGTTATTATTTGAGTTATTATTGTTATTTGTGTTGCTTTGCACTATTGCGAGTGTTACTATATTGCGACTGCATTAACGTTTAACCCTTAAAGGTCCAGACTGTTTTTGTCTGATTTTGCATGCCTTTGATATTGCATTTATATTTCAAAGAATTGTTCACAATGGCCTGGTTTGGCTCCTTTTTTCGGGACATCTTGAACTTCATGTCCAAACTGTTGTTTTCTTCACTGATCAATTATAAATCAACATTTTGGGACCAAAAAGACAAAAAAAATGCCCCCCAAAATTTGAATAAATAGTTTTATATTTGATAATTCAGCATAAGCAGCAGGTATAGGCGTTTTTGGCCTTTATACATGCTCTGGTCAAATACAGTGCATAAAATGGATGCATGAAATAACCCAGCCTCTACTGTAGCGTTTATTCTATGCGCCTTGTAATGCGGTGCACCTTATATATGGAAAAAGTTTTGAAATATGTCATTTATTGAAGGTGCGCCTTATAATCCGGTGTGCCTTATAGTGCGGAAAATACGGTAATAAATATTATTATTTGTTGTTATTAGGCCCATACATCTAAAACATGGTCATTTTTCACCCAAATCGAGAAAAATATGCTTCCAAATAAGATTCTGAACAATATCTATTCTTGAATGAAGAATATTTCCAATCAACAAGCTTTTTAAGATTAAACATGCTAATTTAGTGCTTAAAATACATGTGTTAAGATTATTTTGAGTTAGCTATTTCTTATTTCGAGAAATCTGAGTAAAATCTAAGCACTGAATAATCACTTATTTCTACAGTCCCTGACAAAAGTATTGTCGCTTATCCATTTTGTACAAACAATTGCTAATAATCTGACTTTTAATTATTCAATTGTTTTCAAAAATGGCTCATATGAAAAATAATACCCTTTTATTTGCTTTTGAAGATTACAAAAATATATTTGTTTAAAAAAGATTTATCATTTAATGAAGACATAAAGGTCACATTTTGGCAAGACAAAAGTTTTGTCACCTACAGAAAGTATTGTGAAAATTGAACAAAAAATGGACTGCAAATCCCAAAATATGTTACATAAGTGAATTAAGTAGTGGTGCTGTAAGATGTAACCCCAGACCATGATTTTGCCACCACCAAACTTCTCTGTTTTCTGAGTGAATCTCGGATCCTTGCGGGCTCCAGTAGGTCTCCTGCAATATTTGCGGCAACTGTGGTGTAATTCAATGGAAGACTCATCTGAAAAATCCACCTTTTGCCACTTTTCCAGCGCCCATCCTTTTGACAGGCTGTGGGCCTTGGCAAATGGCACACGTTTTTTTAATTGTCTGCACCCTGAGAGATAAATAGTCTGAAATATCAACAAATCTTAGCTGCCTCTTACGTGCCTAACCATAAAAAGGGACAAATTCTGCAGCAGGATGGTACTCCATCGCATACTTCAATCTCTACGTCAAAGTTCCTCAAGGCAAAGAAGATCAAGATCCTCCAGGACTGGCCAGCCCAGTCACCAGACATGAACAGGATGAAAGAGGAAGCATGGAAGACGAAACCCAAGAATGTTGATGAACTCTGGGAGGCATGCAGGACTGCTTTCTTTGATGTTCCTGATGACTCATGAATAAATTGTATGAATCCTTGCCAAAGCCCATGGAATTCATACAAAATATTAAATTTGGATCTCACAGCACCACTACTTAATTGGCTGATGTTATGTAACATATTTTTGCATTTGAAGTACATTTTTTGTCCAATTTTCACACAACTTTCTCTAGGCGACAAAACTTGTCTTGCCGAAATTTGACCTCTATGTCTTCGTTAAATGATCAATCTATTTTCAGTGAAACAAATAAATTTTTGTACATTCAACATCATTTGGGAGTGTGTTAGCTTTCATATGAACCATTTCTGAAACCAGTTGAATAATAAAAAGTCAGTTGTTTCTACAAAATGGATAAACGACAAGACTTTTGTCAGGGACTGTAGTAGATTCACCCTAAATCAAGGGAATTTAATGAGTTTTAAGGAGGTGTGTTTTGCCGTGCATAATTGCCATAGCTGGCCGATATTTATCGGTACCCGATATTATCGTGCATTTTTACGAGAAAAGTTACAAAAACAGCTGATCACGTTGCCAAAATCTGCATCAATTATGATTCAAAAGCGTTAAACCGCTCTACAAAAACAAGCCACAGTCAAAAATGTTGTATTCAAGTTTTCCTTTTATGCCTCCTATAAAAGTATATCATCAAGGCAACCATACAGTGGATTTAGACATTATTTCTATAGGCTACACACAGTCAATAAAACAGTCCATAGCCTGCACCATAGAGGATTCAAATCTATATTGGCTATACACATATATACAATGTACATACAGGCAATAATAACTTCCCTTTAAAGCTGGAATTCTCAGTCTTTTATTCACACTATACGAAGATTTGGATGTGACTACTTGGCATGTAATAAATTATTTTCTCTTTAACCCTTCTATTTACACTTTTTTAGATTCCAGCATTAAATACTCGTAAATCAGATGCCTTGAAAGGCAACAGTCAGTCATATAAAAATAGCTCATATCTTTGCAAAACAACAAATTGGCAGTGTACAGCATTGTATCAGTTTAAACACTTGCTGCAAGCTCTGTGTAGTAGAACGATCTTATGTACGGGCCAAGCATCTGGTGAGAGTGAGCTACAAAAGTATCCCTCTGATGCCATTTGCATAGGAAATATAATCCACTAAAGTTTTTATTGAAATGTCCAAGTCCTCCAACTTTTGATTAAAAGAGAGGATTAAGAGCCAAAATGGTTGCCAGCAGCAGGGTGAAAACCCAGCGGATCTCCGGGTGAGAGACTCCACTCTCCAACTCCTGGTAGTCCGGGTAGTCCTCATCGTCCCCCGGCTCGTAGTTCTCGTGAAAGCCGCTGCTCTCCTCCCTCTCCGGCGCGTCGAAGCAAAGGCTCTTCATGCTGCTTTTGACAAACTCGCAGATGGCCCTCTCGGTGCCGTCGCACATGCAAGTGTCCAGCTGCTGTCCCTTGGGGATTTTGCGCATATTTGCAATCACGTTGCGGCACGCGTTGGTGCACACGGCGCCGCTGAAAAGTTTCCCACAGTGGTGCAAATAGTCGCGCATGGTGGAGCTGCACTGCAAGTCGCGCTCGCACTGACGCCGGGCCTCCGTGCAGCCCGTGCTGGTAGTCCGGGGTAAGCAGGGCTCGATGGCCCGCTTGGTCCGAGTGCACACCGGGTCGTGGCCGCAGCTGCAGTCCTCCAGCGCGGGCCCGTTTCGAGTTAAATTCAGCTGCACCAGGGATGAGATGCAATGGCTGGGGCACTTCTTGCGGTCGCCGTTAAGCACCGGGCCGCACGCGCGCATGTAGTGATCGTACGCGTAATTGCACTCGGGCTCCGCTTGGCAATTGAAGATGGCCTGCCAGCATATGAGTCTCCGACCGTGGGACGGCGAGGCGGCGGATAAGCAGACTACCACCAGGAGCGCCCACGTTAAGGAGCCCAGTGAGCCGCGGAGGGTCCGTGCCAGCGCGCCTAATGTTGCCATGATGGAGGAGGAGGAGGTGGTGGTCGCGAAAACTCACAGCAGAGTCATAAGGCAAACTTGAACGCCAACTTCCAAGAAAGTTAATCCGAAAATCTGAACCCGTTCAACAGGTTGCCGCGGGACCCCGGCTCCGTCAACGCTCCGCGTGCCCATTTATCCCAAACACGAGACGCCCGAAGTTGTTCGCAGGACTGTTTTTTCCACGGACAAATCATTCCATCTCAGCGCTCCTCTTTTGCTTCCCACCAGCTCCGCCGGCGAACAACTCTCGGGAAAAAATCGGGTCCGCGTCCAATCGTTGAAGTGTTCCTCAAACTTGTGCAAAGGTAGAGAAGAAAACAAGACTTATAGGTCGCGAAGTGGTCCTGCGCTCTCTCGCCTTTGGGCATTTTGTGTGCGAGATCCACTAGGAAGCCCGCAGCAGCTCATTGGTTGGTCCCCCTTGTTGTGGCTTTGACGTGTGGAGGGCGGGAGTTTGGCCCAGGACGAGGAGGAGGAGGAGAAGGAGGGTGAAGAACAACAAAACTTTGGGCTGAGGTCACTTTGTCTTTTAATGCATTGTCTGGTGCTGCTTCTCAGACTGACCCCTGTTTTTGTTGTTGTTGTTTTCAATTTATTTATTTCAAAATCAAGGGCCATAAAACTCGTGAAGTTAACCCTTACTTGTCAGTTTGCCAGCATAAGTGTTACAGGTTAACTTTGACATTTGATGGCTCGTTCTAAAGCAGACATGTCCAAAGTCCGGTCCGGGGGCCAAATGCGGCCCTTGGTCAAATTTCATCCGGCCCCCAGCCTCTGTCATAAAATCAATAACATCTGGCCCAGTGGCGCCTCCAGAAATTTTTCATAGGGGTGGCCAGATGGGGCCACCTAAAATCTTGGGGTGGCCAAAACTAAAAGCCATAATTTCAGGTTTTCATTATATTATTGCAGTAAAAAGGTCAGGGGAAAACTACCAGAAAGACTTAAGGACCCGGCTACTGATATACTTGGGTGTATTGTGTAATATTTGATGTTACTAATGATTTAATGTGCATAGTTCATAACTGTAAAGTCAACATTTTGAGTGCCACAATAATTCTGTTTTATTGTGTTATGTATATATTAGCATAAGGTGTATATTTAAATAGGGCTGTCAAACGATTAAAATTTTTAATCGAGTTAATCACAGCTTAAAAATTAATTAATCGCAATTCAAACCATCTCTAAAATATGCCATATTTTTCTGTAAATTATTGTTAGAATGGAAAGATAAGACGGATATATACATTCAACATACTGTACATAAGTACTGTATTTGTTTATTATAACAATAAATCCACAAGATGGCATTAACATTATTAACATTCTTTCTGTGAAAGTGATCCATGGATTGAAAGACTTGTGATTATTAAAGGATAAATGTGAGTTTGTTTTCTATATTGTGACTAAATATTGCTATCTAGTCTATTTGTTGAGCTTTCAGTAAATGATACTGTAGCGACTTAACTGTTCTGCCCAAATGCACGATGGGAAGTGGTGCAACCATGACTGTGTGTGGTGGCTGCAAATGCTATATCTTCTCTGCGTTGGGTACACTACAGGGTGTTAAGAAAAAGATCAACTCCTGTCATTTGTCCCCATGTCGCTTCCCACAATATTTATAGTTGCTGTGGGAGAGATGACAAAGCTTTTGCCAATTAAAAGCACGGCCCCAATGAATGCTTGTATCTACTCCACTCACTTGACACTGCCTCTTATCTCTGTATATAAGTAAAACGGCGCCATTGTAGGCTGTTTGCGGCAATGCGTGAGTGAGTCGTACCGCGAATGCGTTAATTGCGATAAATATTTTCACGTGATTAAAAAAAATTAAGTACCGCCCGTTAACCCGATAAATTTGGCAGCCCTACATTTAACAAAACAAAATAAATGCATTCATTTGGGATGAAATGCATAACTGATGCTACAACAATCTAACGATATACTGGCAAGCGGGGCGGCCAGTGGAGTGGCCAACCAATTTATAGGAGTGGCCGTGGCCACCCCTGGCCACCCCCTGGTGGCGCCACTGGTCTGGCCCGCACATAGACTTAATGAATTGGTCAGCAGTACTGCTACCAGCATATGAAGTAGCTTACACACTAAATGCTGCTCCTCATTTACCCACTAAAAGGCAGCAGCACTCTAAGCAACATTACCCCGTGTGACTCTTAAGTTGCGCTCTAAGACCCACAATTTGGCCAAATTTCAGAATTGTTCCGTATGCATGTGTGATACATCATCGGAACGCGTAAAATCTCTATTTTCTGGGCGAAGAAAAACTTTGAAAAGTAGGGCATTTTTTGAGACCTCAAAAGCAAGGGCGTAGGTTTGCATAGGGACGGTAGGGACATAACACTAAAATAGATGCCAGCTCGAATGGATTTCAATGACGACTTCCTATCCAGTTTTATTATTATACTGTAGCTGAAAGGGGTGGCACCCGGCGTGGTCTTCTGCCGCTGTAGCCCATCTGCCTCAAAGTTCGACGTACTGTGCGTTCAGAGATGCTCTTCTGCCTACCTTGGTTGTAACGGGTGGTTATTTGAGTCACTGTTGCCTTTCTATCAGCTCGAACCAGTCTGGCCATTCTCCTCTGACCTCTGGCATCAACAAGGCATTTCCGCCCACAGAACTGCCGCTCACTGGATATTTTTTCTTTTTCGTACCATTCTCTGTAAACCCTAGAGATGGTTGTGCGTGAAAATCCCAGTAGATCAGAAGTTTCTGAAATACTCAGACCAGCCCTTCTGGCACCAACAACCGTGCCACGTTCAAAGTCAATCAAATCACCTTACTGATGCTCGGTTTGAACTGCAGGAGATTGTCTTAAACCATGTCTACATGCCTAAATGCACTGAGTTGCCGCCATGTGATTGGCTGATTAGAAATTAAGTGTTAACGAGTAGTTGGACAGATGTACCTAATATAGTGGCCGGTGAGTGTATATACTATTTCACATAATTTTTCTACGGACAATAAAGTCAATAAAACGTGAACACTGTTTGTTTAGGAAACTGTCTTGATTTCACAGTCACTCTCCCCCCCCCCCAAAAAAAGGCCGACATTGTCGCCATCCACATGACAAACGAGTGTGTGATGTGCGCGCCTGCGTGTGTGTCTATGGGACGCGAGTAAAACGATAGCCCACATGTTGACACACGAGCCGGAGGAGGCCGTTTAGCTGCTGAGGCTTGATGTGGATGAGGGAGTCAGGGAAAAAGAGAGCGGTGAGGGCACAAAGACTGTTTGTGTTTCTGATCTGTGGAATGTACCTTTAGGCCACAGCGCTGAGCTTTCCGCTGCAAACAATGCACTCAATGTCAGTTACGGCCGGCTAGCGGAGACGCTGCTGGCGTTGCTCCAAGGTCCCGACTCGTCCAAAATGATGGATACTAGGAAGGGAACTCAATACCGCACCGGTCCCTGCAGCACAAAGAATGAGAGAGTCGGAAGAAGATTTCCAAACATCAACACGGTTGTCGTTTCAACTGCTTTTCAGGCAAAAGTGGAGCCAAACCTGTTCACTCCATTTATTTTACTAGTGCAGAAGAGTTTAGTGCATATTTTGATTACAGATGTGCATAAGACATTTGCTGTTTTAACTCAATCACTGCCATTGTTGGCAATAGACTAGAGGTGCAATAATTAAACGATTAGCAAATTAATCGACAACAATTTTGATAACCAATTAATCGTTTAGGACAGGGGTGTCCAAACTTTTTGCAAAGGGGGCCAGATTTGGCGTGGTAAAAATGTGGGGGGCCGACCTTGGCTGACGTCCTTTATGTAAAACAATATATTTAAACAAAATTTAGCAAGCCATTCAGTGTGTCACATTTGCTTTATTATTTTTTTTAATGAATAATTTCAACAATCTCGCAGCTAGCCTTTGCGCAGTTCTCTTTTGACTATCGGGCTCTTGCAAAATACTACTGCTGTAAAATTAAACTAGCTTCAAGTTGCTTCAATTTCTCGCTGCGTATCTTCCCTGTGATCTTGTCGTACATGTCAGCGTGCCTTGTTTGGTAATATCTCCTCATTGAAATCTTCAAAAACAGCGACTGTCTCTTTGCAAATGAGGCAAGACACAGTTGTTGCGTATTTTAGTGAAGAAATAGTCCAATTTCCATCCATCCCTGACGTGTCGGCCATCACAGTCAACTTTTTTTTGTTGATTGTCGCCATTTTAGTAAATTGGAAGTAGAGGATCATACGGAGTAATGTTGCTTAGCCCTTAAATACCTGCAACATGAAGCAATTATCAGAGAATCCCAAAATTTGAAAAATAAGGTTCTAATGAAACCTTTTTTTCAAATTTGTGAAAAGAAAAGTCAAAATGAATATGTGTAATAAGCGCTCTAATGTCTATAACCCATGCTAAATCATGTTTTTTTCTCATGGAACCTGCAGATGCATGTGTTGACTTGCATCCATATATATATATTTTTTTTTTCCCAAAAAGAAATGTCAAAATTCTAAATTAGTCTGAAAATCATGAAATTTTAGGTGTATCAAATGTGATACATTTGGCAATAAACGGTTAAAGTGCTGCTGCCTTTTAGTGGGTAAATGAGTAGGAGCATTTCGTGTGTAAGCTACTTCATATGCTGGTTGCGGTACTGCTGACCAATTTATTAAGTCTGTGTGCGGGCCAGATGTTATTGATTTTATGACAGAGGCTGGGGGCCGGATGAAATTTGACCACGGGCCGCATTTGGCCCCCGGGCCGCACTTTGGACATGTCTGGTTTAGGACCTTGTTCATGTTAAACCTGTCTAAATTCTTGAAATTAATGAGGCTGCAACAAATAATCGATTAAAATCGACGAATAAATGAGTTGCCAACGAATTTGATCATCGATTTTTGCTGGCAGCTATGAGCAGTCCCGTTTGGGTCCTTGTTTGTGTGTAATGTGAGGCTGCGAGCATTCGTGCCGGTGATTAGAGCAAGAGAGAGTGTTCACTGCTACACTCAGGTTGGGTTGCTGAATCAATAATATTACAAAATCTCGAGAGATGAGAGTAAATGAAGCTGATTGCATTGTGTTACATGTTGATGAGACGACAACATTAAGGGAGTCAATACCTTGTGAAAACTGCTCCAAAAAGTCTCTTTCACCCATTTTCCAAACCCAACGGGAAATCAGGTACCCTAATTTTCGCACTATAAGGCGCACCTGACTATAGACCCTACCCACAGACGTCACAAAATCACGTGCTCGCTGTATGGTCCCGCCCCCTTGTCCGTCATTTTGTGTCTGCATTATCAATAGTCTCAATTGATCGAGCAATTTATAATGCATTTCATGGAAGACCCGGTGCTTTCGGATGCCGTAAACTCACTTGATGCGTTGCATAAAAGGCGTTATGTGGAAAAGCTTCAGTTTATCCATTCGCCAGATCCATATTTGATGCCTAAATCGATGTTTTTCGACCCGCTGTCTCCGCCATATTTGCCTGACATCTGCTAGCTACCCTGATATGGACAACTATCTTGTCCACACAAAATCAGCCTATTCTCACGAAAGTTTGAAAAACTTTTAAAAGCTTGGAGGCTTATAAATACTTCGTTGCCGGTTGGGTGAAACAGGTCCTCGTCCACGAAAATTCGGCAGGAATCTATCTTGTGCTTGGAAAGGTGAGTTACGAAATTTTCAATTCAAAATCTTTTGTTATTGCTAACATCCACTGTCAAGTCTAATGTATTTCATGTCGTTTGTCAATGGAGTTAGGGCTTTTAATGTTTATATGGTTTAGCGATAGCACTCTCACTACATACATACGTGTATGTTGTCGGCGATTAGCCTAGCAATGATCTTAATTGTGGTTGTCAGCCCAAAACCCTCTAAATATATATTAAATGCATCTTACCAGATATAAAATGACTACTACATAATCTGTGGTAATCGTTTGGAGCCCAGTTTTCTCGTCGAATTGCAGCAGCCCATCTCGCTCTCCTCTCTCCGGGTCTCTCGGAATCCGGTAGAACTTCAAGTCTCTCCGTCTTCTCCGTCTATCTTCTCTGTTATTGCAACCGACCGCCACACACGCCTTCACCATTTTGATTATTAATGTTAACGGGCAGAAAAACACGTCGTAAATAGGAGGGATGTACGTAGCCGTAACAGGGAAACATGATGTGTTGACGGACAATTGGGCGGCACCAGTCAGGAGGAAGGAGTTGTGACGTCACGTGGGTAGGGTCTATAAGCCGCAGCCCACCAAATTTGGCCCAAAAACGGCATTTGTTCATAGATAAGCCGCACTGGACTATAAGCCGCAGCTATCCTCACTGTTTTATGGGATATTTACACCAAAATATAGTAACCGGTCACACTTTATTTGACAGCGGCATCATACGACTGTCATAAGACCAAATGAACCACCATGAATCTTTGAACCAATTAGCTGCAAAAGCTTCATTCCTTCAAGAAGCTTCATTTGGCCATCACTGCTCAGGCAACCTCTGCTGCCACCTGCTGTAAACACTGTTGTCATCCATCATGCCTCCAAGCATGCATTGCATTGTACAGATGTAAATTTTAATCAAAATTCATGTTCTGTGCTAATTATTTCTTCAGTTACTGTTCCAGTTGTTTCATCAATTGTTACGGTATTTGCTAACACTTTATTTGACAGTGGCGGCATAAGACTGTCATTAGACAATCATAATTATTGACATGACACTGTCCTGAGCATTAATGAATGCTTATAACAGATGTCATTTAGTGTTATCTGGCAAAAGATTTCACTTTTGAATGGATGTAAAAATTCAAGCTGGAAATAAATGAAGCTAGTGACATAATTTCCCGGATGACACTTAATGACATAAGCATTCAGTAATGCTCAAGATAGTATCATGTCATAATTATGACTGTCTTATGACGGTCTTATGATGCCGCTGTCACATAAAGTGTTACCTATTAACTCAAATAAATCAACATATAAGCCACACTGGACTATAAGCCTCAGGTATCAAAATGAAGGAAAAAAGTAGCGGCTTATAGTCGCACAATTACGGTATTTTGGATTAAATGTGAAAAAATATGCAATTTCAATCAATATACAGGATGCACGTTTGAGACCTTGGCACCTCGGGAGTTAGTTGGATCCTCCTCAAAATTGGTGAGACTTTTCATGAGACTTATGAGATCTTAAGTCAATCAAAATGGTGGCTTTTCATTCACGGGCCTGAGGTGGGCGGGGTGCCAAAGTCGGCCATTTTTTTGGCAACACGCCAAATTCAGTAAATGACTAATAACTCCCTTATACAAGGTTCAGTATTTTTCATATCTGGCATGTATGAAAGGTATCCCAGGCTGAACACGACTGCATTGAAATATTACCTTTTAGGCCTAGCGCTCCTTGCTGGGAAGAGGAATATCCCTTTTTTACTAGGCAGGCTCATCCACCAAGGGGAAAAAAAAAAAAAACAATTGACCTCAAATCTGCATCAGAGGACCCTTAAGACATGTGATCAGATGCCTAATGAAAAATATTGAGTTTTTGTTGAAGCAGAGGGGTCCTAACAGGAATATTAAATGATCGTAACTATTTTGTCTCGCCGCAAATTTTGAACAGTCATAACTTGGCAGACATACAACATATCTGCGCGAAACTTCCCGTGCTTGGTAAGAGTCGTACCCTGAAGGGTCCTGTAGGGGTCATTTACATCAACCCTACAGCGTCAACTAGTGGCAACAGAAAGTCACTCATTTTATTTGAAAACGTCCAGTTCTTTTCAGATTGGTCATTGAAGTTAAAAGACCTTTTGTAATACTACATTTTAAGGCCCATGTCCACATGTTTCGGTCTGTTACCGTGACGACCTTTTGTTCGCTATTAAAAGGAAGTAGCTTTCTTCAGGGACTTAGGCAGCTTATAGAGCCACGGAATTTGGCACTTGGTTGAACTGACCCAATTAGAAGACTCATTTTGGTTTTAATAAGTACGTGTCTGCAGAGCTCAGTACCTCCTTTTTTGTAGGACTCTCTTCAATAGGGGTTTTTCCTCCCAGGTGTGCAAATGAATTTCTAATAACCAAAGAACAGGGGATTTTTTTAGCATATTAGGTTCTCATGACATGATGAGAGGGGGACGATCTGCCACCATCCTGACCTCCGAGTTGCGTAATGTCAGAGTTGCGCCAAACTGCGAGGGCCCGTTTAGTCCTGCTTGTTTTTTTATTGTTCGTTTTTTTGAAAGTCCTTCATAACACCCGTTTACTGACTAAAAATATTCCACCCTAATGTTAAAGGGGGGGGGGGGGGGGGCTGTGAGAGGCTGGAATCTTCCAATACTTTCCGTGCCAACAGCTGTATGAATAAACCAGATGTGCTGCCCTGAAAACTTGTAAAGCCGAGAACTCTTCTTGCTAAAAAAATCATTTAAAGAATGGATATAGTTATACTCAGGTAATGTTAAGAATTGCTTTAAAAAAAAGCATACCGTACTGCTTTACATAATGCAGCGCCATTGTCGTGAGGACCTTATCAGCCATCGAACAACGACGTCCCGTCACGATGCGGAAATATACAAATACAGGAAATGACCAGCAAGAACTATCCATTCAAATTGCTTCCTCTTAGGGATTTCAAAGCTGTGATAATGTCAAGTAATAAGTTTTTTGGAACAGAACCAAGCAAGATTAAGCATTCATTTCCTTCCTCATGTCTGCCTGTTAATTTGCCTCTGCACGTTCCGGAGATTTCCGTCAGTCTGTTCGGCTTGAAACTGCACAAGGATGTAAAAGAGATTACAAGGAGGTGATATGAGGGTACATTAATGAAAACGGACATGGGCGTCACCAGACATATTTCACAGGGGCATGTGCCCCCAGTATTGATCTGCATACCTTTCTAAGTGTACATAGCATAAATCTACAGAATGTGCCTATTAAACATGGTCATACAGTGGGGCAAATAAGTATTTAGTCAACCACTAATTGTGCAAGTTCTCCCACTTGAAAATATTAGAGAGGCCTGTAATTGTCAACATGGGTAAACCTCAACCATAAGAGACAGAATGTGGGGAAAAAAAACAGAAAAATCACATTGATTTTTAAAGAATTTATTTGCAAATCATAGTGAAAAATAAGTATCTATACCAAAAGTTCATCTCAATACTTTGTTATGTACCTTTTGTTGGCAATAACGGAAGCCAAGCGTTTTCTGTGACTCTTCACAAGCTTTTCACACACTGTTGCTGGTATTTTGGCCCATTCCTCCATGCAGAGCTCCTCTAGAGCAGTGATGTTTTGGGGCTGTTGTTGGGCAACACGGACTTTCAACTCCCTCCACAGATTTTCTATGGAGTTGAGATCTGGAGACTGGCTAGGCCACTCCAGGACCTTGAAATGCTTCTTAAGAAGCCACTCCTTTGTTGCCCTGGCTGTGTGTTTGGGATCATTGTCATGCTGAAAAACCCAGCCACGTCTCATCTTCAATGCCCTTGCTGATGGAAGGAGATTTTCACTCAAAATCTCTCGATACATGGCCACATTCATTCTTTCCTTTACACAGATCAGTTGTCCTGGTCCCTTTGCAGAAAAACAGCCCTAAAGTATGATGTTTCCACCCCCATGCTTCACAGTGGGTATGGTGCAATTCAGTATTCTTTTTCCTCCAAACAAGAGAACCTGTGTTTCTACCAAAAAGTTCTATTTTGGTTTCATCTGACCATAAAACATTCTCCCAGTCCTCTTCTGGATCATCCAAATGCTCTCTAGCGAACCGCAGACGGGCCTGGACGTTGACTTTCTTTAGCAGGGGGACACGTCTGGCAGTGCAGGATTTAAGTCCCTGGTGGCGCATTGTGTTACTGATAGTAGCCTTTGTTACTGTGGCCCCAGCTCTCTGTAGGTCATTCACTAGGTCCCCCCGTGTGGTTCTGGGATTTTTGCTCACCGTTCTTGTAATCATTTTGACACCACGGGGTGAGATCTTGCATGGAGGGAGATTATCAGTGGTCTTATATGTCTTCCATTGTCTAATAATTGCTCCCACAGTTGATTTCTTTACACCAAGCGTTTTACCTATTGCAGATTCAGTCTTCCCAACCTGGTGCAGGTCTACAATTTTGTCTCTGGTGCCCTTCGACAGCTCTTTGGTCTTGGCCATCGTGGAGTTTGTAGTGTGAATGACTGAGGTTATGGACAGGTGTCTTTTGTATCGATAATGAGTTAAAACAGGTGCCATTAATACAGGTAACGAGTGGAGTGAAGTTAGACCTCTTGGACAGCCAGAAATCTTGCTTGTTTGTAGGTAACCAAATACTTATTTTCCACTCTAATTTGGAAATAAATTCTTTAAAAATCAAACAATGTGATTTTCTGTTTGTTTGTTTTTTTTCACATTCTGTCTCTCATGGTTGAGGTTTACCCATGTTGACAATTACAGGCCTCTCTAATCTTTTCAAGTAGGAGAACTTGCACAATTGGTGGTTGACTAAATACTTATTTGCCCCACTGTATGTGCCACAGGTAAGTAACAAGTGCTGTTAATTACACAACTTAGAGAAGCATCAAAGGGTGCCAATACTTTCGGAGTTTTGTGTAAAATAATCATGATTTAATGTTTTTTTTCCATTCTCTTTCATGCTTTTTTATTGCAAGAAAATAAATGAAGATATTACTACCGAAGCATTTGTAGTTGCAATCATTTTCTGGGAGAAATTGAGCATTATCAGACAGAATTGCAGGGGTGCCAATACTTTTTGCCAGCACTGTAATGAGGCGCACCGTCCATTTGGGAGAATTTTTTTATACTTTTAGGTGCGCCTTATGCTCTTGAATATACAGTATGAACAAATGCCGTTTTTGTCAAATTTGGTGGGTGGCGGCTTATAGTCAGTGCGCCATAGTCCGAAAATTACGGTAAGCAGTAGCGTTTAGCATAGCATTCGTGTCAGCTTTAGCGTGGCGAGTTTCGTCTCAAACTGTCTTGAAACTTTTCTTAACGTGACTTTTTTTGTGCTACAAAAACGGCATCAGTGATTGTTTCCTGAGTCCATTAAAGACTTAAAACATTCATTCTTCATAATCCTTCCAAATGAGGTTAATGTTTAACGAAGTGTTATGAGGAGTGCGTGCGTGTCCATGGGGTGTACTTTAATCAGTATGATTAAAGTCATCCATCATGTCGAATGGGCACCGGCCTTGCTGACCCTTATTAACACAGTCCATTGAACATTGTTGTTGAAAAATACCTTAAGACTGTCTCAAAACAACACGCGGTCCAGGAGTTGTTTCTCAAAGCACATTTCCATCGACCCAGATTTCATAACCAAAATAAAATCTCATTAAAATAAATGGTCTATGTGTGACCGCCAAGGCAAACAAACTAAAGGGAGAAGAACTAAGCGTGACACCACAAAGCCGCTCCTATCATCTGGCGTCCAAATGATGGGAAGACACTTAAAAGCGTTTCCGCTTGGAGTTATAATACCAGCTTCAAAAATGACAGCCACGAGGTCAAAACAGCGATTCATCAACAGTAATGTTAATCCTTGATCAGGGGAATGATCGAGCTGCGACGTGACATTTCAAAAACTACGGAAGTCCTGCAATGGAGAGACTAGACTATGTCTTTATATCTTGTGATATTCAGAAAAGATGTACAGTACATTTATGGTACTGGTTGGAACTGAGAAGGTTAAACTGAAAGTATTATGGGTGACCTCCTGGGGAAAACTCAGTCATACAATGGATGTTGACATTTTCTGGTAACAGGACTCCGATTTTGTTCTTTGGAACATGTTGTGAGAGACAAAGAAACAACAAATTATGCAATCATCAAGTTCACTAAAAAAGTTCATGAAAAGTTCATCAAAAGTCTTGAAAGAATAAAAATCCTAAAACAAAAACCACATTGCTCCCACCGAGAAAAAACATTGTAGTTAATTACCATTAACTCATTAAATGCCATTGACTGGGATAGACATCCAATTAATTTGAACTGTGAGGGACTGGCAACGATTTCAATGTAAACGCATTGCTTCTGATGTGAACTTAGACTTGCACAATAAGGCCGCCACATAGGCATGTTGTTAATTTCAATGTTAGTGCATTGCGTTTGACGGGACGCTTGACCTCACCAATACGGCTGTCACATAGGAACGTTTTTAATTTCAATGATAGTGCAATACGCTTGATGGAAAGGCTGACCTTACCAATATGGCCACCACACAGGCACATTGTTAATCTCAATGACATTGCATTATGTTTGATGGAAAGCTGGGCCTCCCCAATATGGCTGCTACATAGGCATGTTGTTAATTTCAATGTTAGTGCATTGCGTTTGATGGGACACTTGACCTCGCCAAAATGGCTGCTACATAAGCACGTTGTTAATTTCCATGATCGTGCATTGCGTTTGACGGGAAGCCTGACCTCCCTAATATGGCTGCTACGTAGGTGTTTAGTTAATTTCAATGGTAGTGTGTTGCCATTAAAGGGAAATCTCGAGCCCCCTAATATAGCCACCACATAAGAATGTTGCTAATTTCAATGATAGTGCATTACGTTTGATGGTAAGCCTGACCTTCCCAATATGGCCGCCATTTAGGTGCGTTGTTAATTTCAATGGTAGTGTGTTGTCTTTAAAGGGAAATCTCGACCCCCCCTAATATGGCCGCAACATAAGAACATTGTTAATTTCAATGATAGTGCATTGCCATATGGGAACCTAAACCTCCCCAATATGGCTGCCACATAGGCACGTTGTTAATTTCAATGAAAGAGCATTGCGTTTGATGGGACGCTTGACCTCCCCAATATGGCTGCCCACGTAGGTACATTGTTCATTTCAATGACAGTGCATTTCATTTGATGGAAAGCCTGATCTTCCCAATATGGCCGCCACTTTGCCATGTTATTAATTTCCATGATTGGGCAGTATGGCTGTCACATAGGCACGTTGTTAATAGCGTACCGCACAAATGCTATTAGACCTCAAGGCTGCGTGACGTTACCATCGTAAACCGGAAAGGGGTGAACATAGAAGCGCGCTCGCTTACAACCCATGCAAGTACTGTTTGTTTTCTGCCGGTAATCTTTCAAAACAAGAACATGCCGAGTAAACACTGCTGCTATGGAACTTGTAGAAACGACTCTAGACATTAAGACCGTGATGAGTTTTACTTCCCTAATATGGCCGCCACATAAGAACGTTGTTAATTTCAATGATAGTGGATTGCCTTAAAAGGGAACCTAGACCTCCCCAATATGGCTTCCACATAATTTCAATTACAGTTCATTACGTTTAATGGAAATATTGACCTTCCCAATATGGCCGCCACATAGGCATGTTGTTAATTTCCATGATCAGGCATTGCGTTTGACGGGAAGCCTGACTTTCCCAATATGGCCTTCATGTAGATATGTTGTTAATTTTAATGGTAGTGTGTTGCCTTTAATGGAATATATTGACCTCCCTAATATGGCCGCCACATAAGAACATTGTCGATTTCAATGAAAGTATATTGCCTTAAATGGGAACTTAGACTTCCCCAATATTGACACTATATAGGCATGTTGTTAATCTCAGTGACATTCCATTACATTTGATGGGAAGCTTGACCTAACCAATATGGCTGCCACATAGGCACGTTGTTAATTTTCATTATCGTGCATTGCATTTGACAGAATGCCTGACCTTCCCAATATGGCCGCCATGTATATGTGTGTCGTTAATATCAATGGTAGTGTATTGCCTTTAAAGGGAAATTTTGACCTCCCTAATATGGCCGCTACATAAGAAGATTGTTGATTTCAATGAAAGTGCATTGCCTGAAATGGGAACATAGACCTCCCCAATATGGCTGCCACATAGGCATGTTGTTGAATTCCATTATCGTGCATTGCGTTTGACGGAAAGCCTGACCTTCCCAATATGGCCGCCACATACAGTGAGGCAGATAAGTATTTAGTCAACCACCAATTGTGAAAGTTCTCCTACTTGAAAAGATTAGAGAGGCCTGAAATTGTCAACATGGGTACACCTCAACCATGAGAGACAGAATGTGAAAAAAAAAAACTGAAAATCACATTGTTTGATTTTTACAGACTTTATTTCCAAATTAGAGTGGAAAATAAGTATTTGGTCACCTACAAACAAGCAAGATTTCTGGCTGTCAAAGAGGTCTAACTTCTTATAACGAGGTCTAACGAGGCTCCACTCAATACCTGTATTAATGGCACCTGTTTTAACTCATTATCGGTACAAAAGACACCTGTCCATAACCTCAATCATTCACACGACAAACTCCACGATGGCCAAGACCAAAGAGCTGTCAAAGGGCACCAGAGACAAAATTGTAGACCTGCACCAGGCTGGGAAGACTGAATCTGCAATAGGTAAAACGCTTGGTGTCAAGAAATCAATTGTGGGAGCAATTATTAGACAATGGAAGACATATAAGACCACTGATAATCTCCCTCGATCTGGAGCTCCATGCAAGATCTCACCCCGTGGCGTCAATGATAACAAGAACAGTGAGCATAAATCCCACAACCACACGGGGCGACCTAGTGAATGACCTACAGAAAGCTGGGACCACAGTAACAAAGGCTACTATCAGTAACACAATGCGCCACCAGGGACTCAAATCCTGCACTGCCAGACGTGTCCCCTGCTGAAGCCAGTACACGTTCAGGCCCGTCTGCGGTTCGCTAGAGAGCATTTGGATGATCCAGAAGAGGACTGGGAGAATGTGTTATGGTCAGATGAAACCAAAATAGAACTTTTTGGTAGAAACACAGGTTCTCGTGTTTGGAGGAGAAAGAATACTGAATTGCATCCGAAGAACACCATACCCACTGTGAAGCATGGGGTTGGAAACATCATGCTTTGGGGCTGCTTTTCTGCAAAGGGACCAGGACGACTGATCTGTGTAAAGGAAATAGTGATTGGGGCCATGTATCGAGAGATTTTGAGTGAAAATCTCAATGTTGGGTCTAAACTTACTACTGTACTAAGAAAATAATAAAGACCTGAGGGAGGGCGGAGAGAGAATCAGAACGGAGACAGGGATAAGGTTTTACGCTAACAGCCGTCAGGAGAGAAGGTTAATGCGGAGCGAGTAGCTCACAACAAGTTATCTAAACTCCCCCCTGAGGAGCGCAGCCTTTTATTAAGAAGTTGGAGAGCATTCATTGCACATGCGTAAGTTTTGTTTTATCGAGATTGTATCATTTACTGAGAACAGAAACCAGAATGAAACATGATGGTGACATTTACTGAAAACAGAAACTTTACTCTTTCCATTGTGTAAACACTAAAAAGCATAAGTGAATAGAGAAAACATAATCATAACACCTAGTTTTAAACACAGATAATTGCATTTACTATTGTAAATATTGTGAATATTGTTAATACTGTTATTGTGAATATTGTTAATACTGTTATTGTGCAAAAGCATTAAAGCACATCTCACAATCTCCTTCCATCAGCAAGGGCATTGAAGACGAGACGTGGCTGGGTCTTTCAGCATGAGAATGATCCCAAACACACAGTCATGGCAACAAAGGAGTGGCTTCGTAAGAAACATTTCAAGGTCCCGGAGTGGCCTAGCCAGTCTCCAGATCTCAACCCCATAGAAAATCTGCGGAGGGAGTTGAAAGTCCGTGTTGCCCAACGACAGCCCCAAAACATCACTGCTCTAGAGGAGATCTGCATGGAGGAATGGGCCAAAATACCAGCAACAGTGTTTGAAAAGCTTTTGAAGAGTTACAGAAAACGTTTGGCCTCCGTTATTGCCAAGAAAAGGTACATAACAAAGTATTGAGATGAACTTTTGGTATAGATACTTATTTTCCACTATGATTTGCAAATAAATTCTTTAAAAATCAAACAATGTGATTTTCTGTTTTTTTCCCACATTCTGTCTCTCATGGTGGAGGTTTACCCATGTTGACAATTACAGGCCTCTCTAATATTTTCAAGTGGAAGAACTTGCACAATTAGTGGTTGACTAAATACTTATTTGCCCCACCGTAGTTGTATCGGTAATTTCTATGACAGTGCACTACGTTTGATGGGAAGCTTGGCTGCCCCAATATGGCCGCCAATGACAGTCGTTTAAATTCGTCGAATTACACCGAAATCCGACAAACTCTTCATCTGCCCTTTAAACGTGATAATTTAGTGCCTGTGGGATTTGGAAAGCTCATTTTCTCTGAAGGCAACATTTTTTTAACAGCAGAAGGCATGAGCAATTGCTACGTGGGGGTACAGAAGGGTTGTGGTCTTGGAAGACGAGTCGTGGTGCTTTTGGGGGGACTTCAACAGAGGCCTGTGTGTAGTGAACAGCTGCAGGAAGAACGGCCCTTTGCCTTTCTTAGACATGTGGACAGAGGGTGGAAGCAAGTGTGCGTGCATGTGTGTGCAAGGGCACTTACAGATGGACTGGAGGAGGGGAAGCAAAAAAAAGCTGACGGTTTTAACAGCCTACCCACATCTGTTTATTTAGAAAAGAAACCATTGTGTCATTGAGTTATTCTAACAACCTACTTCAGGGCCGATGTTGGTCCCACAATGACGGCTTTTTAAATACACAGTTTACACTCCTATGAAGTGGCCTCATAACTGCGTCGGAGCCTGCCGAACGTGCCAAATGGGGGAACGTGCTTGGGTTTCACATTCCCGCCCGCACTTCTTGACGTCTCTATAGACGACTGCCGTGCCAAAGGTGGAGCTCCAGTGGGGGTCGTTTCAGCCCATTTGTTTGGGGTTGGAGTTCTTAAGCTGATATTCGGCGCTAAATTGAGTTCCTTTTGGTTGTGTAGTGGAAAGACTGAAGATTTGTGTATTCTGGTTAGAGGTTTTAAAGTGTTCTCTTCATTTTAAAGTCAACTGTCCTTTTCGTCAGAGGTCATGTGTTCAGTGAGGTCGCGTAGGATAATGGGCTCGACAGCTGGTTGGAGGGAAGCAGATTGTAGAGGTACTACTGCGTAGGGGTGGGTAACTCTGAGAACGAGAACGATACGGTACGATTTGCGATACCGCGATTATCAGGAAATCATTCTAGGATATTCTACAAAACAACTGATAAACAGAAACACGGCATGGGCACCATCTGCTGTGCCTAGTAAATCGTCATCTTCTGAGGCCTCATGTTCAAACACGGAAAAAACACAATTTTTTTCTCAAAGTTACGGGTAAGAAATGATAGTCGTTTCGACAAACACGTCCAAAGTTTAAATTTGTCATATTACACTGATATCCGACAAATTACACCAGGGCAGCAGCTTTAAAAGGGAAGCCCAGACTTCCATCTCCATCTTTAACCAGCTTCCCTGGTGGGATCCGAGGGCGTTCCCAGGCCAGCTGAGAGACATAACCTCTCCAGTATGTCCTGAGTCGTCCCCGGGGACTCTCGCCGGTGGGACATGCCCAGAACACCTGTAGACCTGTTGGGCGAACTCCCATGCAATCTCAAGGACCCTGTTGAGGGTGTAGAGCTGGTCCACTGTTCCACAGCCGGGACGAAAACCACACGGCTCCTCCTGAATCTGAGATTCGACTTCCAAACAGACCCTCCTCTCCAGTAACCCTGAATTGACTCGGTGTTGAGCCGCTACTTCTCCGCGTCGAGGTGGCTTGGGCATCTAGTTCTGATGACGCCTGGCAGCCTACCTGGAGAGTTTTTTTTTTTTTTTTTTTGTGGATTTGGAGAAGGCGCTCGACCGTGTCCCCCGGGAGTCCTGTTGGGGGGAGCTTCAGGAGTACGATGTACCGAGCCCCTTGATAAGGGCTGTTCGGTCCCTGTACAACCGGTGTCAGAGTTGCCGGCAGTAAGTCGAATTCGTTCCCAGTAAGGGTTTGAGTCCGCAGAGGTTGTCCTTTGTCCCCGATTCGGTTCATAACTTTTATGGACAAAATTTCTAGGCACAGCTGAAGCATTGAGGGTGTCCGGTTTAGTGGTATCACCATTGAATCTCTGCTTCTTGGAGAGTATGTGGTGCTGTTGGCTTCATCGAGCCGTAACCTCTAAGTCTCACTGGAGTGGTTCGCAGCCGACTGTGAAGCGGTGGGGATGAAGATCAGCACCTCCAAATCTGAGACCATGGTCCTCAGTCGGAAAAGGGTGGTGTGCCGTCTCTGGGTCGGAGATGAGATCCTCCCCCAAGTGGAGGAGTTCAAGTATCTTGGGTTTTGTTCACGAGTGAGGGTAGAAGGGAGCGGGAGATCGGCAGGCGGATCGGTGCAGCGTCTGCAATGAAGCGGACTCTGCACCGATCCATAATGGTGAAGAACGAGCTGAGCCAAAAGGTGAAGCTCTCGATTTACCAGTCGATCTACGTTCCCGTCCTCACCTATGGTCACGAGTTGTGGGTCATAACCGAAAGAACAAGATCCAGAATACGAGTGGTCGAAATGAGTTTCCTCCTCAGGGTGTCTAGGGTCTCCCTCAGAGATAAGGTCATCCGTGAGGGGTTCGAAGTAGAGCCGCTACTCCTCCGTGTTGAGAGGAGCCAGTTGAGGTGACTTTGGCATCTAGTTCTGATGCCGCCTGGACGCCTCCCTGGAGAGGTTTTTTGTGGATTTGGAGAAAGGGTTCGGCCATGTCCCTCGAGGAGTCCTGTGGGGGGGGGCGCTTCGGGAGTACGAGGTAGCGAGCCCCTTGGTAAGGGCTGTTCAGCCCCTGTACAACTGGTGTCAGAGTTTGGTCCGCATTGCAGGCAGTAAGTCGAGTCCGTTTCCAGTGAGGGCTGGACCCTGCCAAGGTTGCCCTTTGTTACCGATTCTGTTCATAACTTTTATGAACAGAATTTCAAGGCACAGCTGAAGCATTGAGGGTGTCCGGTTTGGTGGCTTCACCATTGCATCCCTGCTTTTTGGAGATTATGTGGTGCTGTTGGCTTCATCGAGCCATGACCTCTAACTCTCACTGAAGCGGTTCGCAGCCGACTGTGAAGCGGGGGGGATGAAGATCAGCACCTCCAAATCTGAGACCATGGTCCTCAGTCGGATAAGGGTGGCGTACCTTCTCCAGGTCAGGGATGACATCCTACCCTAAGTGGAGGAGTTCAAGTAACTTGGGGTCTTGTTCACGAGTGAGAGTAGGAGGGAGTGGGAGATCAGCAGGCGGATCGGTGCAGCGTCTGCAGTGATGCGGACTCTGCCCTTGTCCATAGTGGTGAAGAAGGAGCTGAGCTGAAAGGCAAAGCTCTCGATTTACCAGTCGATCTACGCTGCTACCATCACGTATGGCCACTAGTTTTGGGCCGTGACCAAAAGAACAAGATCCTGGATACGAGTGGCCGAGATGAGTTTCCTCCGCAGGGTGCCTGGGCTCTCCCTTAGAAATAAGGTCATCCGGGAGGGGTTTGGAGTCGAGCCGCTGCTCTTCCGCATCAAGAGAAGCCGGATGAGGTGGCTTGGGCATCTGATTAGGATGCCTGCGGGGCGCCTCCCTGTTTAGGTGTTCCAGGCACGTCCCCTGGGAGGAGTCCGCAGGGCCGACCCAGGACACGCTGGGGTGACTATGTCTCCCAGCTGGCCTGGGAACGCCTTAGGATACCCTATGAAATGTTGGCTGAAGTAACTGGGGAGAGGGAAGTCTAGGCTTCCCTTCTGAAGCTGCTGCCCCCGCAACCCAACTTCGTATAAGCGGGACAAAATGGAAGTTCATTTTAATTTTTTTTTTTTATTGCATCGTATTTAACTCATTGCCTGTCATTGACATCAACAACAGACAACCAATTCATTTAAACTGTGAGTGCTAGCTGTGAATGCTTATCTTTCAATGCTATTGACATCTACTACCGTCAATGAGTTCAATGAGTGTCCTATAAAGAGTTCAGATAAGATACGAAACACAAGACAGAGAATGCTTTTAAAAGTGACTCGTTGCCAATGTCCCCGAGAGACATTTGCGGGGGCCCGTTCCCAGCAGTGATGATAAGACTGCCTGGCGACTAAATAAAAAGCACATGTCTAACATAACAGAGATGCATCAATCCTCTGTGAACTCTTGACTCCGGGTGGATTTCTGTGACCGGGCTACATGTAACATACTAGTAACCACAAATCACTTAGCACAGACAGGTTATAATCAGTAATAATCATCAGATACGGTGGAACGACTGTGCCTGACATTCCGTAGACGTGTTGCTCAACGACTACAGTCCGATTTTACGATTTAGTCCTCTTCCTCATTACTGTTTTGAAAACTTAAACCCTGATGTTTTGCCACAACAGCTTGTTTTTAGCCGATAACAGCCCGGCAATAACTCTACCGGGGGCCCAGATGACTTTAGAAAGATTCATCGCAGCTGCAGCCCCAGGTCAAGCGCAGGTAATCCATCAGGGCGCTAGGCTAATTCAACACTGTCAGGTAGGAGCTAAAGAAGTCACCTCGAGTCACGAGGTTACGACTCGGTTGCCAAATTTATGGCTTCTTCCCGGCGGGTAGCCTCGTCGCTAACGGAGCACACTTTGTACTTGGTTGGAAGAGAGTACAGTTCAACAAAATGAAAAGCTAATACACTCTTCCCTATGTAAAGATAAACACGTTTGATTATAAGTGAGTGTAGTCTGCTTACACGACGGGATTCTTCTATAAACTCCCGGGAGGAACGGATTTCACTGCACGTTAAATGACGTGATGCTCAAATGGCAGGGACGACTGACGGAAATAAACAAGTGGACTCCCTCATTGCGACTCCCTCGGTCTATTCCACTCCTAACATGGCAGCGAACGAGGCTGATGCCGTGCTGCTTTTGTTATAAGGAAACGGGTGACAGTTCTAAACTTGTAAAGTGATTAAAATCTAGGAGTGTTACAATATATTGATATGGTTATCCTATGTATCCCAAGATGATATCGATATGCTCCTTCCAAGAATCAATATAAAAAGGTGTCAGTTTGAAAAACAGGTTGCTACCAAAATCTTCCACGAGGATAGTTTCTGCGTTATCTCCGTGGCTGCAACTGATAGCGAAAGACATCCAATCTATTTTCCAGCAGGGCCGAGAACGAAAAGCGGTATTTGCCATGTAGCAAAATGGATTTTACCATGGGGCATTTTTTTGCAAAGTGGCAAAATTGATTTTGCTGTATGGCACTTTATTCATTTGTTGCCATGTGGGATTTTTTTTTTTGCAATGTGGCATTTTTTTTACCACGGGGCAATTTTTTTGCCATGTGTCAAAAATGATTTTCCCATGTGGTATTTTTTAGCCATATGGCCAAATGGATTTTGCATGTGGCATTTATTTGTATGTGGCAAAATCGATTTTGGTTTGTGGCATTTTTTTGGAATGTGGTGAAAAATGCCACATGGCAAAATTAATTTTGCCACATGCCACAAACCAAAATCCATTTTGCCACATGGCAAAAAAAAAAAAAAAATGCCACAATTTTTTTACCATTTTTTACCCCAAAAAATGCCTAAATGGATTTTGCCATGTGGCACAATGGGTTTTGCCATGTGGCATTTTTTATGCCATGTGGTAAAATTGGATTTTGCCATGTGGCATTTTTGCCATATACCAAAAAAAAAAATGCCACATGGCAAAATCAATACAAAAAAATGCCAAAATGGATTTTGCCATGTGGCATTTTTTTGCCATGTGGCAAAATAGATTTTGGTTTGTGGCTTTTTTTTTTTTTTTTTTCGGTATGTGGCAAAATCCAATTTTACCACATGGCAAAAAAAATACTAAATGGCAAAATCCATTGTGCCACATGGCAAAAAAAATGCCACCATTTTTTGCCATTTTTTACCAGGAAAAAAATGCGTAAATGGCACACTTCCTGTCCATTTTGGCTCACTGGGCAGGAAGTGACCTGGAAATATCCCAAAATAATTAGGAAATAACCTGGGAATGTCTCAGAATCAGCAGGAAGCGACCTGTAAATGCCCTAAAATAAATCGGAAGTGACCTATAAATGCCCCTGAAACCAGGTACACTGGCTGTGAATGCTCTGTTTCACTACCACTGTCAAAATGGGAGAGACGGCGAGAACCAAATGTGGTATTTGCCATGTGGGAATTTTGGCTTTTTTTTTTTTTTTTTTTTTTTTGGTATTGATTTTTCCATGTGGCATTTTTTGCCACATACCAAAAAAATACCAGAAACCAAAATCAAATTTTCCACATACCCAAATTTTGGATTCTGGTTTGTGGCATTTTTTTGGTATGTGGCAAAAAATGCAACATGGAAAAATCCATTTTGCACCATGGCAAAAACATGTAACATGGCAAAAATATTTGCCATATGGAAAAAAATGCCAAATGGCAAAATCCAATTTTACCACATTGCAAAAAAAAAAAAATCCCAAATAGATTTTGCCATGTGGCATTTTTTATGCCACGTGGAAAATTGGATTTTGCCATGTGGCATTTTTTGCCACATACCAAAAAATGCCACAAATCAAAATCCATTTTAAAATAAACCGGAAGTGACCTATGAATGCCCCTGAAACAGGGTAGACTGGCTGTGAATGCTCTGTTTCAGTACCACTGTCAAAATGGGAGAGACGGCGAGAACCAAATGTGGAATTTGCCATGTGGTAAAATTGGATTTTGCCATGTGGCATTTTTTTGCCATGAGGCACAATGGATTTTGCCATGTGGCATTTTTTTGCCATGTGGTAAAATTGGATTTTGCCATGGGGCATTTTTTGCCACATACCAAATAAATAAATAAATAAAAGCCACATGGCAAAATCCATTTTGCTACATGGCAAAAAAAAAAAACACATGGCAAAATCAAATTTTACCACATGGCATAAAAAATGCCAAATTTGTAAAAATCTGGAAAAGGATACAAAACCATTTCTAAAAGTCTGGATGTTCATCAATTGACAGCCACAGAGGTTGTCTACAAATAGAGAGAGTTTGGCACTGTTGCATCTCTCCCAACAAGTGGCCACCCACCAAAGATGACGCCAAGAGTTCAGCGCAGAATACTCAGTGGGGTAAAAAGGAACCCTAGCGTGTCTGCTAAAGACTTACAGAAATCACTGCCACAGTCCAATATCTCTGTGCACAAATCAACTTTATGTAACACTATGGCCAAGAATTGTGTTCATGGGGGGACTCCACGGAGGGAGCCACTGCTGTCTAGAAAAAAAACATTGTTGCTCATTTAATGTTTGCAAAAAGGCACTTGGACACTCCACGGAAGTTTTGGCAAAATATTTTGTGGACTGATGGTTTGGGAGTAACACACAACGCCATGTGTGGAGGAAAAATGGAACAGCTTACCAACATCAACACCTCATCCCCACCGTGAAGCATAGGGGCGGGAGCATCATGATTTGGGGCTGTTTTGCTACCTCAGGGCCTGGAAAACATGCAATCATTAATGGAAGAATGAATTCAAAAGTTTATCAAGATGTTTTGCAGGAAACCTGAGGCTGTTTGACAGACAGTTGAAGGTATAAAGAGGATGCATGCTGCAACAAGAGACTGATCCAAAACACAGAAGTAAATCAACTTCATAATGGTTTCAGAAGAAGAAAATACACATTCTGGAGTGGCCAAGTCAAAGTCCAGACTTGAACCCCATTGAGATGCTGTGGCATGACCTAAAGACAATGATTCATGCCAGAATCTGACTGAACTGCAGCAGTTTTGTAGAGAACAATGGGCCAAGATTAGTCCTGATCGATGTGCCAGACTGATCTGCAGCTGCAGGAAGCGTCTGGTTGAAGTTATTGCTGCCAAAGGGTGCGCCACAAAATATTAAATGTGATGGTTCACTAACTTATTTTTCCCCTTCTGTCATTGTTTGCATACTATCCTCATTAAAATATTAAATCCTACAAATGTTTGGGTGGTTTTAGTTAAAGCAGATACTTTTTTTCATCTGTGTGATTTTGACAACAATCAGATCACATTTGATGGTGATTCTATGCAGGCACGTGAGAAATTTCAAAAGGTTCAGATACTTTTTCATACCATACCACTGTATAAGGGAAAGACTAGTGCATGACAATACTGGATTGTACACGTTTCGATTTGCATTTTGACTTCCAGATGCATGAAAGCAGCGTTCCACTTGAGAGTCTGATGGCCAAAAGTTTATGACCTCATTCCCTTATTGTCCTCCTCGCAAAGCTCAGCCTCTGGCCGTCCTCTCAGCTGATCGGAATGCAGGTGCGGATGTGCAACAGCTTGCTTTAAGATCCTTTTTTTATGATGCGCCGAGGGCCTGCTGACTCGTTCACCTTCCCAAATTTGACTTGGAGGCTTTTGGCAGCAAGTCTTCGGATGAATTCCACTGCTAATCCACCAACACATGATGAACAGTGGAGACTTGTCTTTTAAACTCATTGGCTGCCATTGACGGCGATAAACGTCCAATACATTTGAACTGGGAGAGGTTGGCAGCAAATGATCGACTATCGAATATCTAATGACTACCCAAGTAAAACAGGCAAAAAAATGGAAAAATAGTAGAGCTTTTTATGATGTTAAATACAGTGCCTTGCAAAAGTATTCGGCCCCCTTGAACCTTGCAACCTTTCGCCACATTTCAGGCTTCAAACATAAAGATATAAAATTTTAATTTTTTGTCAAGAATCAACAACAAGTGGGAGACAATCGTGAAGTGGAACAAAATTGATTGGATAATTTAAACTTTTTTAACAAATAAAAAACTGAAAAGTGGGGCGTGCAATATTATTCGGCCCCCTTGTGTTAATACTTTGTAGCGCCACCTTTTGCTCCAATTACAGCTACAAGTCGCTTGGGGTATGTTTCTATCAGTTTTGCACATCGAGAGACTGACATTCTTGCCCATTCTTCCTTGCAAAACAGCTGGAGCTCAGTGAGGTTGGATGGAGAGTGTTTGTGAACAGCAGTCTTCAGCTCTTTCCACAGATTCTCGATTGGATTCAGGTCTGGACTTTGACTTGGCCATTCTAACACCTGGATACGTTTATTTTTCAACCATTCCATTGTAGATTTGGCTTTATGTTTTGGATCATTGTCCTGTTGGAAGATAAATCTCCGTCCCAGTCTCAGGTCTTGTGCAGACACCAACAGGTTTTCTTCCAGAATGTTCCTGTATTTGGCTGCATCCATCTTCCCATCAATTTTAACCATCTTCCCTGTCCCTGCTGAAGAAAAGCAGGCCCAAACCATGATGCTGCCACCACCATGTTTGACAGTGTGGATGGTGTGTTCAGGGTGATGAGCTGTGTTGCTTTTACGCCAAACATATCGTTTTGCATTGTGGCCAAAAAGTTCAATTTTGGTTTCATCTGACCAGAGCACCTTCTTCCACATGTTTGGTGTGTCTCCCAGGTGGCTTGTGGCAAACTTTAAACGAGACTTTTTATGGATATCTTTGAGAAATGGCTTTCTTCTTGCCACTCTTCCATAAAGGCCAGATTTGTGCAGTGTACGACTGATTGTTGTCCTATAGACAGACTCTCCCACCTCAGCTGTAGATCTCTGCAGTTCATCCAGAGTGATCATGGGCCTCTTGGCTGCATCTCTGATCAGTTTTCTCCTTGTTTGAGAAGAAAGTTTGGAAGGACGGCCGGGTCTTGGTAGATTTGCAGTGGTCTGATGCTCCTTCCATTCAATATGATGGCTTGCACAGTGCTCCTTGAGATGTTTAAAGCTTGGGAAATCTTTTTGTATCCAAATCCGGCTTTAAACTTCTCCACAACAGTATCTCGGACCTGCCTGGTGTGTTCCTTGGTTTTCATAATGCTCTCTGCACTTTAAACAGAACCCTGAGACTATCACAGAGCAGGTGCATTTATACGGAGACTTGATTACACACAGGTGGATTCTATTTATCATCATCAGTCATTTAGGACAACATTGGATCATTCAGAGATCCTCACTGAACTTCTGGAGTGAGTTTGCTGCACTGAAAGTAAAGGGGCCGAATAATATTGCACGCCCCACTTTTCAGTTTTTTATTTGTTAAAAAAGTTTAAATGATCCAATAAATGTTGTTCCACTTCACGATTGTGTCCCACTTGTTGTTGATTCTTGACAAAAAAATTAAATTTCATATCTTTATGTTTGAAGCCTGAAATGTGGCGAAAGGTTGCAAGATTCAAGGGGGCCGAATACTTTTGCAAGGCACTGTACGTGCCAACCTCATGCCCCTCTAGCTGATTTTACTTTAAATTGTTTTGTCACTGGCCCTTCATATTTCAACAAAATGGCAGCGCTTAAGCCTCAAATCTATTACATACCATATCAATCACCAAGGGGAGGGGGGACAAATTAGGGGACATCTGGCATAATGGCAGTCATTTCAAGGACTCAGGCGGTCCATGTATGGAGCCTAGCAGTCTGACCCCCGGCAAATACACGCATCCATCCTGCGCAAGGCCTCTGATCCATCTACGAGCCAACAATCTAGCCCTTCTTCTGTGCAGACATACTTTGTGTCATAATCAGTCCGCCGTGAATGAAGATGAAAGAGCAGCATCAATCAGCATGGGGTTATCATACGGCGAGGCTGGATACTGCCAACTTGAAGACTTTTCTCCTCCCCCCGACATTTCCCTCCATCAAGTTTCTCCAGAGAGAATACTCAGGAGCCCTGATCATACGCTTTTAACTTCAAATTTAGATGTCGGGGATTAAGAAAGAGGCATCTGCATCTCTGGTGAGATCCGCCGCAAATGGAGACGACTGCCAGAAGAGAAGTGGGGAGAGTAGCCGCTAAAGTAAAACTGGCAGTTTCCTCTCATTAGGAGCCTGCGGTGACGTTCGGGTCAAAAATTTCCGGTCTTCATGAAGTGCAGCTGATAAATTTGGGAAAGGATGGAGAAGGCGAGAGCTGCTGCCTCGGCTTCACTTAATAAAGTCCTGCCTTTTGTCAATGCGGTCGTTTAAAAGGCACCTCCATGGCAATGAGACTAATCACAGGAGTTTACGCAATCTGTTTGTCTGATGCTAGTTAGGGCCCCAGCACCAAGTGGTGCGAACAAACGTAACAAAATGGTTCAGTGGCACCCTATTGAATTTTTTAAAAAGGTCTCTCCTATTAGTTTTTTTTGACAGATTTGAGACAGATTATATTTGGGAAGTCAATACATTGTTCAAAACTGCTCCAAAAAGTCTGTGCACCTATTTTCCAAACTCAACATGAAATTGGGTATTTTTTTTTATTGAATGTGAAATTTATATTGAGGTGCGGGGTGCATATCTGAGACATTGGCAGATAGGGAGTAAGCCTGATCCTCCTCCAAATTGGTGAGACTGTTCATGAGACATATTAGATCTAAAATTATCAAAATTGTGAGTTTCCATTCACAGGCCTGGCCTGGACAGGGTGTCAAAATCGGACTTTTATTTTTTTGGGCAAAATGCCAAATTCAGTAAATGACTAATAGCTCCCTGATCCAAGGTTCAATCTATATCTATATATATTAAGGCTGTCAAAATTATCGCGTTAACGGGCGTTAATTAATTTTTTCAATTAATCACGTTAAAATATTTGACGTATTTAATGCACATGCCCAGCTCAAACATTAAAAAGACAGCAGTGTCATTTTGACTTGTTACTTGTGTTTTTTGGTGTTTTTCCGCCCTCTGCTGGCGCTTGGGTGCGACTGATTCTATGGGTTTCAGGCTTCAGCACCGTAATTATTATTGACATCAACAATGGCGAGCTACCAGTTTATTTTTTTGATTGAAAAGTTTACAAACTTTATGAAAACGAAAACATTAAGAGGGGTTTTAATATAAAATTTCTATAACTTGTACTAACATTTATCTTTTAAGAACTACAAGTCTTTCTATCCATGGATCGCTATAACAGAATGTTAATCATGTTAATGCCATCTTGTTGATTTATTGTTATAATAAACAAATACAATACTTATGTACAGTATGTTGAATGTATATATCCGTCTTGTGTCTTCTCTTTCCATTCCAACAATAATTTACAGAAAAATATGGCATATTTTATAGATGGTTTGAATTGCGATTAATTACGATTATTTTTAAGCTGTGATTAACTCGATGAAAAATTGTAATCGTTTGACAGCCCTAATATGTATATGTATATATATATATATATATATATATATATATATATATATATATATATATATACATATATATATATACATATATATATATATATATATATATACATATACATATATATATTTTCATGAAACATACAGTTTGAGATCTTACTGTAAGTTTTCAAAATGGTGAGTTTTCATTCATGGGCCTGACCTGGCTGGGGTGCCAAAGTCGGACATTTTTTTTGGCAACATGCCAAATTCAGTAAATGACTACCGTATTTTTCGGACTATAAGTCGCACCTGTGTATAAGTCGCACCAGCCCAAAAATGCGCAATGAAGAGGGGAAAAAAATAAAAACCTCTCCTATTAGGTTTTTTGAACCTTGAGCGAAGACATTTGGGGAGTTGATACACTGTGCAAAATTTCTACAAAAAAGTTTCTTGCACCCATATTCCAAACCCAACAGGAAATTGGGTATTTTGGATTGTATGTGAGATTCATATCGAGTGCAGGGTGCATACCTGAGACACCTAGGGAGGAAGTCTGATCCTCCTAAAAACTGGTAAGATTGTTCATGAGACATATGAGATCTTAATTTTTTTAAATGATAAGTTTTCATTTACGGACCTGATCTGGGTAGGGTGCCAAAGTCTGCCTTTTTGGCAACATGTCAAATTCAGTAAATGAATAATAACTCCCTGATCCAAGGGTCAATCTTTTTCATTTACGGACCTGATCTGGGCGCGGTGCCAAAGTCTGCCTTTTTGGCAAAACGTCAAATTCAGTAAATGAATAACAACTCCCTGATCCAAGGGTCAATCTTTTTCATATCCGGCATGTATGAGAGGTAGCCCAGCCTGAACGCGACTGCATTTAAATAATGCCCATTAGGCCTGGCGCCTCCTGCTGAGAATGGGAAACACCCTTTTTTACTAGACAGACTCCTCCTCCAAGGTAAAAAAAAAAAACTATTGACCTCAAACCTTCATCAGGGGAGCCTTAAGACATGTGTTCAGGTGCCAGATGAAAAATATTGAGGTTTCATTGAAGCAAATGGGTCCAAACAGGAAAATGAAAATGACCGTCGCCATTTTGTCTCACCACAAATTTCGAACAGTCATAACTTGGCACACATACAACAAATCTGCGCCAAACTTCCCCTGCTTGGTGAGAGGTGTACCATGAATGGTCCAATAGGGGTAATTTGCATCAACCCTACAGCGCCAACTAGAGGCAACAGTAAGTCAATCATTTTACTTATACATGTCCAGTTCTTTTCAGGTTGTTTATTGTAGTTACAAGACTTTTTGTAATACTGCATTGTAAGGCCCATATCCACATGTCTGTCTGTTGCCATGACGGCCCTTTGTTCGCCATTAAAAGGACGTAGATTTCCTCAGGGATGTAGGCAGTTCATAGAGCCACGAAATTTGGCACACTTGGGCGAATTGGCCCAATCAGAAGATTCATTTTAGTTTTGAATAAGGGCGTAGCTGCACAGCTAAGTAGCACCCCTTTTTTTGTAGGACCCTCTTCAATAGGGGTTTTCCCTCCTAGGTGTATGGATATATTTCTAATCCCCCCAAATAGTGACTTTCAAGCAAGTTAGGTTCTCATGAGATGTTGAGAGGGTGACTATCTGCCACCACTCTGACCTGTCCGAGTTGTGCCCAACTGCTAGGGCCGGTTCAGTCCTGCTTGCACGCCTAGTTATTATTATATCATGGCAAAGGCAAATGGCCAATTTGGAGGCCTTAGCATGCACAAAAACTCACCAAAATTTGCACAAACATGCGGCTTGGTGTAAATTTCAATAATTTTGCAACCTTGCAAAAAAACAACAACAAAAAACGTAACAAAATGACTCAGTGCCACCCCCTTGAATTCTTCAAAAAGCCCTTTCCTATTAAAGTTTTTACAATGTAGAAAGATCAAATTTGGCTAGTTGATACCTTGTGCAAAATGCTCCAAAAAGTCTCTTGCACCCATCTTCTAAACCTAACAGGAAATCGTGTTTTGGTGAAAAAAATATGCAATTTTAATCAGTATACAGCATGCACATTTGAGACCTTGGCCCATAGGGAGTTAGTTGGATCCTCCTCAAAATTGTTGAGACTGTTCATGAGACATATAAAATCCAGGGTTATCAAGTTTTCATTCACAGGCCTGACCTGGAGGGGGGTGTTAAAATCTGCCTTTTTTTGTTGTTGTTGTTGTTTTTTTTTTGCAGAATGCCAAATTCAGTAAGTGACTAATAGCTCCCTGATCCAAGGGCCAATCTTTCAATCTTATATATACAGTATTTACACAGGTATACATAAGTTAATTTTATTGCTTTTCGGGGTCTTCAACATGTTTTTCCCTCCGTCCCAAAAAAATCACACTCCGATTTTCACTCCTCTAATGAAGAGCCATACAGTTAAATGTGTTGTATCTGAACTTGAAATACATCCCGTCAACTGCCAGGTCAATTATCTTACAAGCATTTTCTTTCTTTTGTTTCTCCTTAATTATTGAAAAATGATCTGACAAAATCTAGATTTGCCATATTCTTGTTCACTACAAATTATTCAGTCCTTAAAAATAGAGCTACAGTTCTCAGCAATAGGAAAAGGTCAGCGTGATTAGGTCTTAAATGTCTGATAGCGATCGCACTAGTACAATTAGTTCTTATCATAAAAGCATTTTCTAAGGGTTGGCTAAGCCTCTTCACAGAAGAGGAGAGACACCCGGGCTTTGCTTTGAACTTAAGATAAGTCTCAGTATGGTGTGTGTTAGGAAAATGGATTCAAGAGCATGTGTGTGTGAGTGCTTTTGCATTTTCACATCAAAGAAGGCGTTCGGGACAGTAAAATCAGCATACAGTGGAAACTCTGGGTCATACATAATTCATTCCAAAATGCTGGTAAAAGTTGTTTTCTTCTGCAATACTATTTATCTGCTTTCTTCACTACCTATTCTCACATTTACTGTAGTGTGTATGTACTGTACAATATACAGCATAAAGGTAGTCCCCGGTTTACGAACGAGTTCTGTTCCTACGCTGGCAACGTAATCCAAATTTCCGCGCACATCGGAGTTAACCTTTTAAGTAGAGATGTCCCGATCGACCGATCGATCGGGTCCGATCACGTCATTATCAAAGTATCGGAATCGGCAAAAAAATATCGGCCATGCCTTTTTTTAATATATATATATTTTTAAATTAAATCGTTTTCTAATTGTATTTAACGTTACAGACATAATATGTTACACTCATCCAGAGTCTTTACTTTAGGCTTAAGGTAGGGTTATCAAATTTATCCCGATAACAGTGGTAATTAATTTTTTAAAAAATGTATCACGTTAAAATATGTAACGCAATTAATGCATGCGCTGCACAAACCACTCAAGCATTGTCGCGCTCAATCTGTACAGGCGCCGTTTTACCTATATAGAGAGATAAAAGGCAGCGTAAAATGAGTAGAGTGAATTTTGGCAGCCTTTGGTGCCTTTTTTTAATTGGCTAAAGCCTTACAATCCCTCTCCCTATGATTAGAAATATCATGGGAAGCAATGTGGGGAAGCAAGGTAGCAATTGATCTTTTTCTTAACACCCTATTTTATTCATTTTTTTTCTTAATGCATTGCCAAAATGTATATGATCAGGAAAATTTATCGGGAATGATTGGAATTGAATCGGGAGCAAAAAAAAAAAAGCAATCGGATTGGAATCGGAAATATCGGGATCGGCAGATACTCAAACTAAAACGATCGGATCGGGAGCAAAAAAACATGATCGGAACAACCCTAATTTCATATCCTCACAAAGATAAAAAAAAAAATCTCACCATGTGTTTTTCAAAACAAGCAAGCCTGGAGACTGGGGTGGACAATGGTGAATGGTGGGGGTCACGTCACATGAGTGACAACCAGACACTGCTACGATGTCGGCTAATTACACAAAAAAATGTAGCACATTGTGAACGTGTGACGGAATCTTTAGCACATTTTTGTACTGAATTACACCAACTGTCTCTAATAGATTCATTGACATTGATTACAAAAAAAACACTAAAATACGTCGAACTATTGGTAGTTTTTTAAAAAAGATTCTTTAAAACTGGTCTGATTTTACCAAGAATCCTCCCTAGAGTCTCTGGCTCGTTCCTGATATACACATCATTCCCTCCCTCCACCCCTTCTATCTCCTCCACCTGACAGGAGCAGCTGCACCTCATGACAGATAGGCCATGTCATCTCCAAAAATTCCACCAGCCTGCCCTCCTTTACATTTTTTTCTGTCAGCACTCAAAGTGATGTTCTAATTTTACCGAGGCTGACACGCCTGTGCGCACACACATGCTCCATTATATCAATAATCTCCTAGTTTAAATCCAAGTGAGAATATACAAACAAAAACAGATGAAGACATTAAAACTGAACGATCCACCTGTTTACTCATAAAGTATCCTCCTGATAGATGCGGAAAGAAAAATGTGGGAGTTGATCACACTTGAAATGCATGGCACAACCTTTCACAATACTACACAAGCTCTACGAGGTCTCGTTAAGGTTGTTGAAGGAGCTTGTGGGTAACGGAGCGGGGGTGTTCTCGAAGGAAATCCGAGCCTTCTTTCCATTCCGGGCAGAGCCACGCAACAGCCCGGTTCGCCGTATCGATGACAAAAGCAGAGAGATGACAAGCACTGATGCGTAAAACATGAGCATGAGAACCTTTGCACAACTGAGACAATTATAACTTGAACATGTAATAATATGTTGAGATAAATGAGAGCTTGCTAAACCCCACACACTAAAGTAGGTAGCTATTACTCCACCCGTGTTAGTGTTCTGTGAACACTGTTTCATCAAACTAATGTCAATATAGCAACATAGTCGGCTTACTATTGTCATGACAACTAAAGTTTCATGAAACGAATTAACCGTATTGGCCCCCTCACTTTGATTGTTAATGCAGTTTAGAGCTGAAACGAATACTCAAGTAACTCGAGTTTAAAAACTGATCCGAGTAATTTTGTTCACCTCGAGTAATCGTTTATTTTGACAGCACAAAGCATCACGTTTTGCTCGGACTACTTTTAATGCGGGACAATGCGCTGATGTCATGTGCGTAGAGGAAGAAGCAAAAAAAACAGCCACTACAAACGACGCTGACGTTGCTAAATACTAGCCCGCACAATGCTATGTCGGTAGCAGGTAGCGTCTGATGCATCTCATAGAGATCACATATATGTTGAACTAGATGCGAAATGACAGACTCGGCCGTGTCTGGGCAGCATTAGTAAACAGGCGCCATCTTAAAGTAGTAGAGCGCTAAGCGCTAATAAAGAGTGCTAAGCGCTAATAAATAAGATTAACGTTACTGTCACTAGCTCACGGAACGTTAGCCCTGCAGAGGGCTAGGTTTCTATTCATTATGACCACTGTCGATGCGTGGCTAACGTGTCTTACATACAGGCTTTAACATAACATAGCATTGTAGAGTGATGAGGGTGTAAAACAAAAACTTAATAATGTTAACTATCAATTTTAGCTCAGTAGTCATTGCTGGATTAAACATCAAGTAGCACTGGTCCCTAATGTGCTCCAATACAGCCTGTATCATACATTTATTTTGAACACTGCAAAAACTCAAAATCCTATCAGGACTTACAGTTTAGACTAACTTAAAACTTAACTAGAACTTAAAAATGGCTTGACACAAATAGAAATTCAATTGGAACACGTGGGAAAAAACTTTTAAGTGATGTGTGTTATCAAGCGTAACAGTATTTTTAGGTAAGATATATATATATATATATATATATATATATATATATATATATATATATATATATATATATATATATATATATATATATATATATATATATATATATATATATTAGGGCTGTCAAACGATTAAAAAATTTAATCGAGTTAATTACAGCTTAAAAATTAATTAATCGTAATTAATCGCAATTAATCGCAATTCAAACCATCTATAAATTATGCCATATTTTTCTGTAAATTATATATATATTCTGTAAAATAAATTGTTGGAATGGAAAGATAAGACACAAGATGGATATATACATTCAACATACAGTAAATAAGGACTGTAGTGGGCATTTCACTCTACTGTCATTTAAATCTGTCTATGCTGTCCTCACTCCGAAGCGTCTACTTTTTCCAAAGCTAGACAGCTAGTGAACGACGCCTTAATAATTAGACTTCTTCCTTTTTCATCTGATTTATTAATAAAATGGCCTCAAACCATTGTCCTCTTTAGACCGTCGTAAAACTACAAAAAAAAGTACACAAGCATTGCATTAGCAACAACATTAGCTTAGCACGCTATACAGGTTAACTAAACATAAACAAAAAGCGTCTCATACAAAAAATATAACATTTCGTTTATTAACATAATATGTACTGTACATTCTTTACAACAACCATACTTACGAACAAATCTTGTCCAAGTATCATATAAGCACAACAGAGACCTCGTGCAGCCATATTGAACTGGCAAGAAAATAAACCATGTCGCAAAGCGACCACAAGAGTTCGCTGTTAGACAGCACAAAAAGCCTTGCTGTAAAACTTACCAAAAGGCAGAATACTGTCTGATTTAAAAAATTAATTACCGCATGTTAACGCGTTAATTTTGACAGCCCTAATATATATATATATATATATATATATATATATATATATATATATATATATATATATATATATGTATATATGTATATATATATATATATATATTTTTTTTTTAAATAAGATCTAAACGTTTTTTTGAGTGAAAGCAGTGAATTAGTCTTCTTTTTTTTTTTTTTTAATTCTAGTGACATCTGAGATGCAATTGTTGGCTCTTTTCAACAATATACATCGAAAATAAAGACATTGACTGAAAATGGTTCAAAATTAGATGAAATGTCTTGTTTTCTCATTTATATTTATAATTGCTCTGCACCTAAAAATATATGTTTTATCCGATTACTCGATTAATCGATAGAATTTTCAGTCGATTACTCGATTACTAAAATATTCAATAGCTGCAGCCCTAATGCAGTTATTGCAATTTTGTTGTTTTATCACAATAGATTGGTTTATTTACATTCATTTAAAAAACCAGAAGCCATTCATTTGAATGAATGAATGAATGAATGAATGAATGAATTTATTGTCATTATCATCATCATCAGAATCATTGACAGTTACAGAGTGTGGGATAGTTTGGCCAGAAAGGAGAAACATTGACACAGACTATGGAATAATTTCCCCGAAAAAGACGATGACAGACAAGGGAAAGACGGGAAAAAGCAAATGCTTATTAATTTACGAATATGATTGCACTTTTGTTTACACATTTAAATGTTCAGATATTAAGATTTGAATGAGGCAAAATAACATGCTTTTTCTCTCAAATATATTGCTATAATCATTTGTTTCAGATGTACTGTAATTATTTTCTGTATAAAAATTAATTTGGTGTTTTTTCAAACTTGAGTCTTGAAAAACAGGGGGTCGTCTTATAACCAGGGCTGTCTTATACTTGGGCCAATACGGTATTATATTTTTTGTTTTTTAACAAGAATTACAACGTAAAAAGCTCTTTGTTGTAAGGCTGCTGCCACATGTCTAACAGACTAGCATCATTCTTTGACATATCTACGTAAAATAGATTCAACTGCCCGTTTTTGAACTCTTTTAACAAAGAATCGAGACTGTTTTACGATCATATCTATAAAGAATTAGGGGATTTAAGCATTTATTCACAAAAATTTTCACCAGAAAAGCTCTGTTTACATAAGACGGCCGCCACATTGACTGACAGACTAGCATCGTACTTCGACATATTTTCGTAAAATAAATGCGAACTGGAGGGTTTTTTTTTTTTTTGCTTTTAACCAAGAATCGAGACTGTTTTACGTCCATATCTATAAAGAATTCAGGGACTTAAGAATTTATTCACAAGACTTTTCAGCGAAAAAGAAAAACGTCAGCTTTGACGACCACGCCAACAATGCAGTCCCGTTATTAATCGGCCCCACACCCTGTGACCCGTCAATATATTATGAAGTCTATGCTTGACCATAAGCCACACCATCGAAATTTAACAAAATGTAAAAAAAAAAAAAATTTAAAAAGTACACAGGGATAGGTTGTTATAATCATTTATTTCAGATGTAGTGCAATTATTTTCTGTATAAAAATTAATTTGGTGTTCAAAAAGTCTTTTTTTCAAACTTGAGTCTTGAAAAAGAGGGGGTCATCTTATAATCAGGGCCGTCTTATATTCGGGCCAATACAGTATCTCACTTTTTTAAATGGATTTAAAGATCCGAGCTGAATATAAATTGAGTTAGTGACATAATTCATAATGTCATTAATGCCCATGACAGTAGCCACGTTTACATGCTGACTTTTATTCATACCGATTCAAATCATTCCGAATGGAAATTTCACATCATGTCACTTCATCTATTCCGATCCAGCGTTTACATGTGACTGCCTTTATTCCGAAAGGACGTTTGACAACTGCCATCTGACATGCGCAGATTAATCAAAACAAAGCGTCACGTTGCAAAACATGGAGATCGATCGTCAGATCAGCTGCTGTTTTAACTTTTCGAGTGGAAACAAAACTTCAGAATGATACGCCGTTCATTTAAAAAGTTGTGTGAGTGCGCTGTGCGTGTGCTACGACGCCATGTTGCAAGTGACGTTACTTACGTCACCAAGTGACGTCACCACGTCAGTTCGGAGCATGCGCAGAAAGAACGCAACCAGACACCATTCCACTTCCCTGTTTACATGATATAATTTTACTTGTAATCGGTTTGGGAAAAGGAATATTCCACCCCTGTGAATCGGAATGAAATTCCATTCGGTTTGGGCCTGTTCATTCCGAATGAGGTGTTTATATGGAACACATTTATTCGGTTTGAACAAATATTCTGATTGTAATTGGAATATTTGGCTCCATGTAAACGTGGCAAGTGTCATGTCACAATTATGACGGTTTTATGGCAGTCTTTTGACGCCGCTGTCAAAGAAAGTGTTACCTATTAACCCTAATAAATCAACAAATAAGCCACACTGGACTATAAGCCGCAGGATTCAAAATGAATGAAAAAACTGTTTGCCACTGTTTTGTGGCAAAAGTTGGATTTTTCAGATGAATCTCCCATTGAATTACACCACAGTCGCTGCAAATATTGCAGGAGACCTACTGGAGCCCGCATGAATCCGAGATTCACTCAGAAAACAGTGAAGTTTGGTGGTGGCAAAATCATGGTCTGGGGTTACATCCAGTATGAGGGTGTGCAAGAGATCTGTAGGGTGGAAGGCAACAAAAATTCTCTGAAATATCAACAAATATTAGCTGCCTCTTACATTCCTAATTCTGCAGCAGGATGGTGCTCCATCGCATACTTCAATCTCTACCTCAAAGTTCCTCAAGGCAAAGAAGATCAAGATCCTCCAGGACTGGCCAGCCCAGTCACCAGACATGGACAGGATGAAAGCGGAAGCATGGAAGACGAAACCCAAGAATGTTGATGAACTCTGGGAAGCATGCAAGACTGCTTTCTTTGATGTTCCTGATGACTTCATCAATAAATTGTGTGAATCCTTGCCGAACCGCATGGATGCAGTCTTTCAAGCCCATGGAAGTCATACAAATATTAAATTTGGATCTCAAAGCACTACTACTTAATTCACCTATGTTATTTAATATATTTTTGTATTTGAAGTACATTTTTTGTTTAATTTTCACACGACTTTCTGTAGGCGACAAAACTTTTGTCTTGCCAAAATTTGACCTTTATGTCTTCATTAAATGATAAATCTTTTTTTCAGTGAAACAAATATTATTTTTGTACATTCACCATCATTTGGGAGGGTCTTCGCTTTCATATGAGCCATTTCTGAAACCAGTTGAATTATTAAAGTCAGGTTATTAGCAATTGTTTCTAGAAAATGGATAAGCGACCAAACTTTTGTCAAGGACCGTAGACGTGCTGGGGTTCACATTGTCAAAATCCGAACAGTTCTTGAACGCAACACGAGCAATACCTCATCGGCACACGACTGTAACCTTCTACCTACTTCTTACTGCAACTCCGCTGGACGACGTAAAAAAAAAAAACGCTATATTGGATAATTTCTCGCGGAACATCTGACGATCTCACACCAGTTGAAAAACACTGATCTAGTTTTCGCAATATCCACAATATCCCTGTGTCTAGCTAAGTTTAGGGTAAAGAATTGGGTTACGGCGAATTGCTCCAAAAACTTTGAACTTTACATAGTGTGCCATATGTTTTTTTTTTTTTTTTTTAAATCGAAAAAAAAAACATGAAAAGTAACACCAATTATTCTGCCAAGTAATTAATTACTCTTACATTCAGGTAACTGAGTTACTGACTCAATTACTTTTTGGGAGAAGTAATTTGTAACTGTAATTACTTTTTAAAAGTAAGATTAACAACAATGGGTTTTTTTTTTTGAATGAAAAAGATTCAATTCAGTCAGTAAATATAAACATATTTCGTGTGAAAGACATTATAGAGTGGGTCGTGTAGTAACGAGTACAACATGAAAAGTAACGTCAGTTTACTTTGCCGAGTAGCTAATTACCGTATTGGCCCGTATATAAGATGGCCCTGTTTATAAGACGACCCCCTTTTTTAAGACTCAAGTTTGAAAAAAAAACTTTTTGAACACCAAATTAATTTTTAGACAGAAAATAATTACAGTACATCTGAAACAAATGATTATTACAATATATTTGAGGGAAAAAGCCTCATTCAAATCTTAATATCTGAACATTTAAATATGCAAACTAAAGTAGAATCACATTCGTAAATGAATGGCTTCTGGTTTTTGAAATGTAAATAAACCAATCTATTGTGATAAAACAACAAAATTGCAGTAACTGCATTAACCATCAAAGTGAAGTCTAACTAACTGTAGTCTTGAAACAAATCTGAATGAGGAAAAACATTGCAATAAAATAATGCAAACTGGTTAAACTTGAGAGTAGCTGAGATCTGTCATGACAGAACATCGCTTCAATGATATCTGGCGCCATCTAGCGTCGTGAATGGGTACAATGTCTAGACCGCGAATAGAAGCACCTCATACCCACTGTGAAGTATGGGGGTGGGTCAGTGATGTTGTGGGGATGTTTCGCTTCCAATGAATGCACTTGTATTGAAGGTTGGATTTTTCTCTTTTTTTCATTAAGGTCCCATATTATTTGAATTTAAAAAAAATATTGGAAGCTAAAAAACACATCTTTTTCAGGGGTGCCAATAATTATGGAGGGCACTGTATAGTCCAATGCAGCTCAGGGCCAGCCCAGCCAATAGGCAGACTATGCAGCTGCTTAGGGCCCCTGACCACTAGGGGGCCCCAATCTGACAATTGTTTAATTTATATTCTATTTTGTTTACTACAGTTTGCTTTATTTGACTTTTGTGAGTTTTCATACTTGATTACAAGCTTAAAGAAATAAAAGTTCTTCCTTAACTTCTGTCTTTCCTCTTTTAGAAAAAGGTTTGGCGCTACCTACTGTAAGTACTGACAATCATTTGGGGTGAGAAGTTTGAAGTATGCAGTGCAACAAAATCTGATTTATATACAAAATATGGACGTATGGGTTGGATTGCATGTATGGGTTTCACAGTACACTGTGACGAAATGGTGGGCCAAAAATATGGGCCCCTATGCATTATTTTGCTTAGGGCCCCCAAATGGCCTGGGCCGGCCCTGATGCAGCTTATCTATGAACAAATGCCGTTTTCGTGTCAAATTTGGTGTGTCGTGTCTTATGGTCCAAAAATTACAGTATACATTTTTGGACTAAATCTTTCACAAACGAAAACATTTTGAGTAAAGCTCAACTAAAAACAGATTAAATTTGAGTTCCTGTGTCCCCAGATGATTATAGTCCCTTAGTCTCCCTGAGTAAATGCATTCATCAAATCAATGAACGGATGTGCCAGAATTTTCTCCAGTTAAATGTGGAGAAGACAGAGGTGATCATTTTTGGGCCAAAAAAGGAAAGGTCAAAGATAAGCAGCCAACTTAGCACAATGTCACTTACAGCTACAAATCAAGTCAGAAACCTTGGCGTAATTATTGACTCAGACCTAAAATTTGATAGCCATCTGAAGTCCGTCACTAAATCCGCTTATTACCACCTAAAAAATATAACCAGAATTAAGGGGCTTCTGACTCAACAAGACATGGAAAAACTTATGCATGCATTCATTTTCAGCAGATTGGACTACTGCAACGGTATATTTACAGGTCTTGATAAAAAATCAGTCAGGAAGCTGCAGCTAGTACAGAATGCTGCAGCCAGAGTCCTCACAAATACAAGGAAGCTGGACCACATTACACCGGTTTTGAAATGGCTACACTGGCTTCCAGTGAGTCAAAGGATAGACTATAAAATACTACTGCTCGTCTACAAAACACTTAATGGCCTTGGACCAAAATACATGCTTGACTTGTTAGATTCCTATGAGACATCTAGACCCCTAAGGTCGTCTGGAACGGGTCTTCTGCATGTTCCAAGAACGAGAACCAAGCAGGGTGAGGCAGCATTTAGTTATTATGCTCCTCACCTCTGGAACAAGTTACCCGAACGTCTGAAGTATGCTCAAACTGTTAGCTCCTTTAAATCAGGGCTAAAAACGCTTTTGTTTAGCACTGCATATCCATAACTGTCTATATATTTCAATCTACCTGCCTTCTATTCCTCTTGTGCTTATCTCCATTGCTGATTTCAATGATTATTAGTAGTAGTAGTTTTTGCTTTATTTTTATTTTTGTTTTATTTTTATTTATTTATTTTTATTCTGTGATTAAATGCGATCTTTTGTCTTGGTTTTTACGTTGTGTTGATTTAAATGTGATTTTTATGGTCTTCATGTGATGTAAAGCACTTTGAATTGCCTTGTGTTGAATTGTGCTATATAAAGAAATTTGCCTTGCCTTGCCTTGCCTTGCCTAAAATCAGACGAAGACAAACACAGTTTGAAATGACTGATATATGACTAAGTATTTTCGTCCAAAAGACTAAGACGAAACTTAAAAGACCTGCCAAAAAAAGACCGCATGGAACCATGTAGCAATCGCAGAGTGAACGTTAGCTTCGTCAGGCGTTAAACTGCAAAACAAACACGTTTAAACAAGCAAGTTGGACTACTGTGCAGTCCACAAAGATACAGCGGCTGTGTATAAATTCAGGAGAGTTGTTTTTGCTTGAAACCATATGGGACTCATTTGCTACGGAACTTCTGGCATCGATTCGAGGAATGGTTTTGATGTTCTTGATAGGCACGGCGTACATTACGGCCGACGGCCGACATCAAACTATTCCAAGATAATTGCCACTCTGTTACCCTAATGGTGTGTAACATTCTACACCTCCAGAGTTCATTTTGCTTCTTGTATTTTAAGAAAAAAATGCCAGTTTCAATTTTTGTCTTAGTTGGGTTTATAAAATATTCCAGTAATGTCAGGGGGAGTAAAAATATTTGCGCCTATTGAGTTACAGTCTTCCTGTTAAAAGTTTAAACGCCAATTTTGTATGCGTTTCAGTTCAGTTTGGATCAAACCGTATTCGAACGTTTAATGGCTTTAACAGTACAACCACATTCATTCTCTCACGAATAAACATCCAAAGAATAACAAAGCAACGCCAAGAGTAATTACTACAGATTACAGGTAATCTGAGTAATCATTCATAGACTGCTGTTCTTTGACAACCATGCTTTAAATTCAATCTTTGAAAGGAGTTAGTTACACTGTGATTACTATCTGACAACACCGTTTGTGTGTTTGGTTTTACGGCATCAAAGAAAACACATACAGTACAGTGTAATGCCAAACATAACTCATTTTGCACCATTACATAGCACACCAGAACAGTACTTGTATTATATTGCCTTAAGGTAAGAATCAGGAAAACATAACACTAAACAATTACCATCCAGTTTTTGGGTCTCTGAAAACCAATGGACCACCTAAATGAGGCTTACAATTACCATCCAGTTTTGGGGTCTCTGAAAACCAATGGACCACCTAAATGAGGCTTCCAGCTAGCAGAGGAACTTTAGCAGGTCAGAACTACCTTAAGTGTTTTCTTGGCAAATGGAAAGAAAGCTTAGCAAGAGCCATCTTGAGCTTTTCTCTGGAAATCTGACCCTCGACGCAAGGCTTTACCGTAGCGTTACGATTTCTCCCAAAGCAATTATCAGTAAGCAGCCATTGCAGCAGGGCCGAGAATGAAAAGTGGTATTTGGTATGTGGCAAAATGGATTTTGGCATGTGGCATTTTTCTTTTTGTATGTGGCAAAATGAATTTTGGCAGGTGGCATTTGTTTTGGTATGTGGCAAAATGATTTTGGCAGGTAGCATTTTTTTGGTATGTGGCAAAATGGATTTTGGCATGTGGCTTTTTTTTTTTTTTTTGGTATGTGGCAAAATGGATTTTGGCATGTGGCATTTTTTGTATGTGGCAAAATGGATTTTGGTATGTGGCATTTTTTGGGTATGTGGCAAAACGGATTTTGGCATGTGGCTTTTTTTTGTTGGTATGTGGCAAAATGGATTTTGTCATGTGGCATTTTTTTTGGTGTGTGGCAAAATGGATTTTGTCATGTGGTGTTTTTTTTTTTTTTTTTTTTTGGGTACATGGCAAAATGGATTTTGCCATGTGGCATTTTTGGGGGGTATGTGGCATAATGGATTTTGGTATGTGGCAAAATGGATTTTGGCATGTGGCATTTTTTGCTATGTGGCAAAATGGATTTTGGCATGTGGCATTTATTTTTGGTGTATGGCAAATTGTTTTTGCCATGGGGTATTTTATTTTTTGTATGTGGCAAAATGGATTTTGCCAGTTGGCTTTTTTTTTTTTTTTTTTTGGTATGTGGCAGAATGGATTTTGGTATGTGGCAAAATGGATTTTGGCATGTGGCATTTTTTTGGTATGTGTAAAAATCGATTTTGGCATGCGACATTTTTTGTATGTGGCGAAATGGATTTTGGCATGTAGATTTTTTTGGGGATGTGTCAAAATATATTTTGGCATGTGACACTTTTTTGTATGTGGCAAAATTAATTTTGGTATGTGGCAAAATGGATTTTGGCATGTGGCATTTTTTGGGTATGTGGCAAAATTGCTTTTGGCATGTGGCTGTTTTTGGTATGTGTCAAAATGAATTTTGGCATGTGACATTTTTTGGTATGTGGCAAAATGGATTTTGGCATGTAGCTTTTTTTTGTACGGGTCAAAATATATTTCGGCATGTGACATTTTTTGTATGTGGTGAAATGGATTTTGGCATGTAGATTTTTTGGGGGATGTGTCAAAATATATTTTGGCAGGTGACATTTATTTGTATGTGGCAAAATTTTGGTATGTGGCAAAATGGATTTTGGCATGTGGCATTTTTTTGGGTGTGTGGCAAAATGGATTTTGGCATGTAGCTTTTTTTTTGTATGTGTCAAAATATATTTTGGCATGTGACATTTTTTTGTATGTGGCAAAATGGATTTTGGCATGTGGCATTTTTTTGGGGATGTGTCAAAATATATTTTGGAATGTGACCTTTATTTTTATGTGGCAAAATTAATTTTGGTATGTGGCAAAATGGATTTTGGCATGTGGCATTTTTTTTGGGTATGTGGCAAAATTGCTTTTGGCATGTAGCTTTTTTTGGTATGTGTCAAAATGGATTTTGGCATGTGACATTTTTTGGTATGTGGCAAAATGGATTTGTAGAGTAAAGTAAAGTGTATGGTCAAAAAGGACAACCACACGATTTTCTAGCCTGGTACTCCAGACTCACCGCTGTTCCAGCTATAGAGTCCGGCCACCATTAAGCGGATAAAATTTCCAGGGCGGAGCAAGCCACAGCAAACAGACAGCAGCGAATCAGCGACGGGCAGGACGAGGGACTTGCGCGCGGAACTAAACATACGAGGAGAGCGGAGTTTATACAACATGCCTGGCGCTAGACGGACTGTTGTCAATGACTCGTGTCGATGTGTTTTTGGTCATTTAAAACTGATTTTACCGTGGATTGGAACATATTCTCGGCTCTCCTGTTCGCCATCTGTGTTGTTGTGGAGACGACTACCGACGCGGAAGAGTGACGTTGCTCATTAAGAACACGTCACGCAAATAAACGAATCTGATTTGTCGATTGGTTTTGTACTTGCTCGAGAGGCCGTTAATGGGCTGGGTCCCAGACTATACTCTCAGTGTTTGAAAAACACAGGGAGAATAGTCTGGTTGTGCCGGGCAAACGATTTTCTGCCATTCAAAATGAATGGAATATTTGGATGTTCATAGCAGTCACTGGCATAGCCTGACTTGGGTGCCAGTTGAATGTCAATGTGATGTAATGGTAAGTGTATGATCAAAAATCACAGCCACACGTTTTTCTGCCATTTAAGATAAATGGAAAATTTGGACGTGCAAAGCCGTCCGTGGCATGGACGTGCATGGCCTGCAAAAATGCCAAATACAAAAATAAAAAAGCCATGTACCAAAAAATATATATATAAATATATATATATATATATGCTACTGGTCCATTTTCACTGCTGGAACGAAAAATATAATCCTGCTCCTGCTTTCCTTCATAAAGAAATTTATATTTTTAGACAGGGTGCTGAGAATTAATGTGTCCCTAATACCTCTTCGGATTTTCAAGGAAACCTTGCAAGCATTTTCAAAGATCTCAAGGACTGGTACGAACTCAGTGCAGTGATGGACTGTATTAGACTACAACTGAGTGTGACTGTGTAAGTGCATAGAAAAGACAACGGATCTTAAGTCTTTGAACATTTAAATGGAGCCCCTAACGCTTTCAAGCTATAAATTCAGTCCACAAGCAGCTGCACGCCCGCATAAGGCTACCTCCATGGGAACACCCCCTGCCTGCATCCATCACAGGATGAGGAGACAGGTTAGGTTTCATCCTCATATCACAAAGAGATACTAACACTTTCACAATATGTACCCAGGCCCCAAAACCAGACACTTTTATATACTAGCTGCTCAGGGTGGGAACCTATGGGTAGCTCACGATACGATTTGCGATACAAGGCTCACGATAACGATGAGTTCACAATATGGCGATACAAAAACCATCGATATATGGATCAGGAAATCTTTCTAGAACATTCTACAAAACGACTAACAAACAGAAAAACAATTTATTTTCATCTTACTGCAGTGAATTGCAATTCATTTCAAGTGGGAGGGATGGCAGCGAATGATGAATTGGACGTCTATAGGTGTCAGTGGCAGCCAATGCCAGGCAATGAGTTCATTTTGGGGCATTTCACGTGATTTCCTGTTGATTTTCGGTCACTTCCTTTTCGTTTGTGGCATTTACGGGTCACTTCCTGTTGATTTTGGGGTATTTACAGTTCACTTCTTGTTAATTTTGGGCATTTATAGGTCATTTTCTGTTGATTTTAGGTCACTTCCTTTTCTTTTGGAGCATTTACCTGTTCATTTTAGAGCTTTTACAGGTCACTTCCTGTTGATTCTGAGATGTTCCCATGTTATTTCCTATTTATTTTGCGATATGAACAGGAAGTGACCTGTGAATGCCCCCGAAAACGAGAAGACTGACGACGAATACCTTGGTTTCAATTTCACATCATTTCCTGTTGAATTTAGGTCACTTCCTTTTCCTTTTGGGACGTTTACGGGTCACTTCCTGTTCATTTTGGGGCATTACAGTACACATCCTACTGATTTGGGGACACTTACAGGTCATTTCATGTTCATTTTGGGTTACTGGACAGGAAGTGACCTGGAAATATCCCCAAATAACTAGAAACTGCAATTTCTAGAGAAATTACTCTGGGGCTTTGCTGTGTGGAGATACAGATCTTAGCCCCGCCCAGGTTGGTTTGGGGACATTTCGGGGGCAATATCAGGTCACTTCCTGTTGATTTGGTGACATTTGGGGGACACGTCCCGGTCATATCAGGTCATTTGGGGATATTTGGGGGACACATCCTGGTCATTTCAGGTCATTTGGGGACATTTGGGGGCGTGTCATGGTCATATCAGGTCATTTGGAGGGCGTGTCCTGGGCACATCAGATCATTTAGGGACATTTGGGGGACGTGTCCTGGTCACATCAGGTCATTTGGGGACACTTGGGGGGCGTGTCCTAGTCATATCAAGTCATTTGGGGACATTTGGGCGGCATGTCCTAGTCAAACCAGGTCATTTGGGGACATTTGGGGGGGGCGTGTCCTGGTTATATCTGGTCATATAAGGTCATTTGGGGGACGTCTCCTGGTCTTATCAGGTCATTTGGGGACATATGGGGGGCGTGTCCTGGTCATATAAGGTCATTTGGGGACATATGGGGGGCGTGTCCTGGTCATATCAGGTCATTTGGTGACATTTGGGGGGAGTGTCTGAGTCATATAAGGTCATTTGGGGGCATTTGAGGTGGGGGTGTCCAGGTCATATCAGGTCATTGGGGGTAGGGGGGTGTCCTAGTCATATCAGGTCATTTGGGGACATTTGGGGAGTGTGTACTGATCATATCAGGTCATTTGGGTATATTTGGGGGCGATTTATGGTCATATCAGGTCATTTGGTGGGGGGGTGTCCTGGGCATATCAGATATTTAGGGACATTTGGGGGGGCGTGCCCTGGTCATATCAGGTCATTTGGGGACATTTGGGGGGCGTGTCCTAGTCATATCAGGTCATTTGGGGGGCGTGTCCTAGTCATATCAGGTCATTTGGGGGGCATGTCCTGGTCTTATCAGGTCATTTGGGGACATTTGGGGGGCGTGTCCTGGTCATATCAGGTCATTTGGAGACATTTGGGGACCGTGTCCGAGTCATATCAGGTCGTTTGGGGGCATTTAAGGGGCGGTTGGTGTCCAGGTCATATCAGGTCATTTGGGGGGGGGGGGTCCTAGTCATATCAGGTCATCTGGGGATCTTTGGGGGACACGTCCTATTGTTGTCTGTTCTTATCCTGTTGATTTGGGGACATGTAAATACCTTCAAAAACATTAAGACTAACAACGAATGCTTTGGTTTCAATTTCACGTCTTTTCCTATTGATTTTAGGTCACCTTCTTTTCCTTTTTAAGCATTTACAGGTCACTTCCTGTTGATTTTGGGGCATTTACGGTTCGCTTCCCGTTTATTTTTAGTTACTGAACGGTAAGTGACTCGAAAATGTTCCAACATGAAAAGAAAGTGACTCAAAATCAACAGGAAGTAACCTGTAAACGCCCTATAATTAACAGGAAGTGACCTATATACGCCAACAAATGATTGGCTGAGAATGCTCTGGTTTCGGGGCCATTGAAGGCACTAGACATCCAATCCAGTCCAAATGAATTGGATGTCTAGCGCCGTCAATGGCTAACATAGACAGTATTCGAATAGAATATTTTGGTAGCAACCTGTTGGTTCCTTTGTGTTTTTATTGAACAACGACACCTTTTTAAAATGATATATCGATTCTTGGTGGGAGCATATCGATAACCGTTTGAACTACAACCAGTGTTGTCAGTAACGCGTTACTGTAATCTGATTACTTTTTTCAGTAACAAGTAATCTAACACGTTCATTTTTCTACACCAGTAATCTGATTAAAGTTAGTTTCCTTAGTTTCTCTGCGTTACCATTTTTTCATTGCCTCATAACGTATGTAAAATGAAGATTATTGTAGTCATGTACGAAGAGCATTTTGAATAGAACATGCTAAAATAAAAGGTTCCCGGTACGTGTTTCCATGACAACCTCTTAGCTATTTCCTGTTTTGGTTTCGTGTCACATGTGTTGTGGGACTGAAGGCGTGGGCCAGGCGGGTGGACATTGGAGTGTTGAGACGTTGCGAGGGAATGTTGATCTGTGGATATCCATGAATGAAGATGAGTATTTTTCCTTCATTCTGGAGGGTGTCAGTAAAAGGTTGGACTTCCTACATGTGCGGCCGTTTCTTAGCTTTGCCGTAGCAACGACGGGCAGTCATCGCTCCAAGTTGGCAAGCTTTGTTTACATCAAATGCGTGTTGCACATTTATGCCGTGAGGTGATGTGTTCGTTTAGCATCTGTGGGATGTGTTGTAAGTCCGATTGAGTGTAAAGTGCTAAGTTGCCGCCACGTTTTGTGGCCAAATTGACCGCGCGTGTGTTGAGAGAAGTACTTCCGGGTTGTGGACGCGCATCCGCACCCGCCACCACCTTTGCAATTTTGTATAGTCAGCAGTGTTACTGTAATCTGATTACTTTCTTCAGTAACGAGTAATCTAACGCGTTAATTTTTCCAAGCCAGTAATCCGATTAAAGTTAGTTTCCCTAGTGCCTGTGCGTTACTATTTTGTTTTTGTCCACATAATGTATGTAGAATGAAGAATACTGTAGTCATGTACGAAGAGCATTTCTCATAGGGGGAAAAAAAACGGGTCACGTGTATTACGGTGCTGTTTGAGGCTGAGCGCTGTCTGCCACGGCAGCCAACAACATAGCATTCTGACGAGGCAGCGAGGCTAACAGTGAAAGGCAGGATATGTACCGCAAATGGATGCCTTTGCTCACTGGAAATACAGCCATTACTTGACATTTCTGTCCAGTAAAGATGACAAAAGTATCTCCGTCAGATGTCACGTTTTCTCATCGGGGGGAAAAAAACGGCTCATATGTTTTACCATGCTACGAGCGCTGTTGGCGGCTAACAAACAACTGGCTACGTCTCAGGATGCTAACAGTGGAAGACGTAGGAGAAGAACCACAAACGGCTGCATTTGCTTATTGGACATACAGCCATGACTTCACATTTCTCTCCAATAAAGATGACAAAAAATATCTCTGTGTGTCGCAAACTTTGCGCTGGCTCAAAAGGGCAGTCGACCGCTAATAACTCTACATCTAATACAAGGAACCACTTGGAATTACAGCACAACGCGACAAAAATCGAAACAAAGCCAACAGGTAACGAGACAGCCAGTACCTTTACAGTTTGTAACCAGCCTTTACGTACATTTTATAGTTATAGTTTGTTACCATAGGCGGAGTATGACTTTGTGTGTGTGTGTGTGGGGTGGGGGGGGGTGACAAAAGAGCGAGTCAAAAGTTTGGACACACCTCATCATTTGTGCTTTTTATATATTTTCACTACTATTGTAAATTCTCACTGAAAATATTAAAACTATGAATGAACATGAGGAATGATGTTCTTGAAAACAGGTTTTATATTGTAGATTCTTCAAAGTATCCACTCTTGAGGTGTCTCCAAACTTTTGGCCTATACCGAATGCATTATGAAATACTTTGTAGGATTCTTGTTCATTTCATTTGGTTTTGTAAGCGGCATGGAAGATGAATGAATGAATGAATGAATGTTTGTCTTATTGCTTTACAGCTTTTAAAGACAGCATCTTAACGGCTAGGTCTTTATTTTAAAGGGGGAGTTCAGAATTTTTGACATTAGGCTTAATCTTCAAGTTAGCGGGGGTTTAATTAGTCATTGGAGTTGTTTTGAACAAATTCCGTGCAGTTTGTCAGTTATTTGTTAGTTTCAGGGCTCTGGAGTGGCTGAGCTTGCGCAAGTCAATGTTGAAATCAACTCCATCGACTAACTAAACCCCTGCAAACTCGAAGATAAAGCCTTATCTGAAAAATTCATTTACATGCGATGAAATTTTTCTGTTGAGGCAGCAAAGGGAGAAAAATTGGGAAAAGTAACTGACAAATTACTTTTAAAGTAACTTAGTTACTTTGATAATAAAGTAATCAGTAAAGTAACTAGATTACTTTTTTGAGGAGTAATCAGTAATTAAATTACTTTCTCAAGTAATCTGTGACATCACTGATAGTCAGTTTGCATTGTTTTACATTGGCACTGATATGCTGTTAACCATAACCCGAAATTCAGAAGTTTTGACAATATGCTTAATCTTAGAGTTAGCGGGGTTTAATTGGTCGGTGGAGTTGATTTCAACAAATTCCAAGCACTTTGTCAGATATTTGTTAGTTTCAGGGCTCCAGAGTGACTAAGCTAGAGCGAAATTCTGATATTCCCCTTTAAATTCAATCACGGGAAAGTCAATTACATGTGATGACATTTTTCTGTTGTCATTCTTATGTAGAGGCGGCAAAGGGAGAAAAATGAGTAAAAAGTAACTGACAGATTACTTTTAAAGTAACAGTTACTTTGATAATGAAGTAATCAGTAAAGAAACTAGATTACTTTCTTGAGGCGTAATCAGTAATTAAATTACTTTTTCAAGTAATCTGTGACAAGACTGACTACAACGTATTGCAATACGTCACCTTTTCGATATATTGTCACACCCTTAATATATGTGATTTCAATTTATTTGAATCTGAATAGTGGAGGTGAAGGGAGATGCCTTCTTATCTGGCAGTGACAGCCGGTCAGAGAGATAATGCGCAGTGTGTGCTTGCAGCTGCAACCTGGCGACACGATGGTTGAACCCATAGCACCAGATGGGGGTTTCAGAGTGCAAAGCAACTTGATAGCCATTAGGATGGACCCGCATTCAATATATTATCAAATAAATACAGCCGCCAAGTTGTTATCAATCCATCTTTCTTGTCACTTTCCGCATTCTGAATAATCCTAATAATGTGGATTTATGCCACACTAGCACAGTTACTCTTATCATATTTATGGCTCTGTACAAAGAAAGGTTGTGTTTCACGTGGCTTGAGGCGCCAGCTGATTCTGCAGCTCGCGGGTTGGAATTCCGATTTTGGTCCAAAGACAACAGGCTTTAAAATGACTCAAGAGCTTTGGCATCCGAACTAATGGAAACCTAATATTAGGAATGCTCCCCCGTCCCCCTTACGGCTTCTAGCTTGTAACCCGCAAGAACACGGTCTAATGATACCAGCAAATTAGCTTCACTAACAACAGTGCATGAAATGTATGCCGGGTCTGTGTGAGAAGGAGGGGGATATCAAACTTAGGGCTATCAGCAATCTACTGGAGAGTCAGAGGGACAGGCGTACTGATATCTGTGCTATCAAGCTGTTTCGGTGGACGGATACACGCAAATCATGGCCAACGAAACAATGCATATGTGAGTCTCCATGATTAGCAAAATTTTAAAAAATTCAAAGTTGTTCCCTAACAAAATCCCGTTTATTTTTTTTATTTTTATTAAAGTATATCAAAACTTAAAATGGCGATAAAATTTTCAGATTTTACGCAAGATGCACAAAAATCACCAAATTTAGAGATAATCATCAACAGTATATTTTCAGGATCAATAGCAATATAATATCATATAAAGTTTTCAACAGCTAATAACTCACTTAATCTTCACATCAGAAACTTAATACTTGAGGAAAGCATGCAGAATCATCTTAATTTTACTCAGCAAAAGCAAAAATTGCATTTTTGTATATACAGGGTGAGGCAGAGCAACTTGCTTATTTAAATTTGGCGCCCTGAAGCAATGGTTGCTCTGAGCATGGTAGGAATGGACTTATTTGAGAGGGCAGGGCTTAAAGTTTAGTTGTTAACGTGCGTTATTTATTTTGTGTTTATTTTTCAGGAACCCCAGTGAGCATCATGGAGTGGATGAAGTTGGAACGTGCTTTGGCTGTTGAGGCATTTTGTTTCAAGCGGTCACTCAATCGTTGCAATGCAACGTCTAACCAAATTTTAACAAGTTGCTCTACCCGACCCTGTACAATCACAACTTGTTTAGGTTGAATTCCAATGTTACTATTGCCTTAGGACGTCTTGCTGGCTAGCTGGCTCTCATCGTTTTCAGATTGAAACGTTACATAAAATTACACATAAAAGGCGAACTTTTTTGTATGGATGCAGAAATGTCTAAATTACAATTTTTTAATGCCAAAATACCGGCAGTTGGCCAAAAATTACGTGATTATTTCAAAGCAAAGTTACGCTACTGTTTATGGATACAAAATCCAACATGGCAGCCATCACGAAACAGCTTTGTAAGTTGAAAATTTTTGTAAATGCACACATCCTGGAATTTCAATAGATATGAACATAAAACAACCGAGATTCTTGGTTAAAAGCAAGAAAACGGGCAGTTATCGTTCATTTTACGCAAATATTTTAAACAACAGTTACACCATTGTGTAATCCAACATGGCGGCTGTCACAATACAAAGAGCTTTTTAATTTGAAAGTTCTTGTAAATAAATTCATACATGCACGGAGGTTCTATAGATAGGAACATAAACAGTCTTTCTTGGTTAAAAGCACAGAACAAGCAGTTATTATTCATTTTACGTAAATATTTCAAGCTACAGTTAAGCTATTGTGTAATCCAACGTGGAGGCCGTCATAAAACAATGAGCTTTCTAAGTTGAAAATTCATGTGAATAAATGTGTACATCCCGGATTTTCTATCGATATGAACGTAAAACCGTCTAGATTCTTGGTTAAAAGCAAAAAACGAGCAGTTATCATCCATTTTACATAAAGATTTCAAGCTAGTTACGCTTTTGTGTAATCTAAACTGGCAGCTGTCGCAAAACAAAGAGCTTTTTAAAGTGATCCTCTAACTTAAATACATGTAGGCTCTAATAAACCACAATTGTTCTCTTGTACTAAAATATGTTGTTAGAAACACATAAAATGTTAAATCAATGGCAATATTTTATTATTTTTAGTCCACATTTTGACCGTTAGTTGGCGCCATGGTTTGCGGGCTCCCAGTGATGACGTCATTGGCATCTTTCGTGTTCAACAATTGCTTATTGCTGCCTAAACTCGCAAAGTAAAATGCCACGATGTGCTGCTTTTGGATGCAATTTCCAGTCAAAGGGAAACAAGGGGAGTGAAGTGAGTGGTCAAGGTGGAATTATTATTTTTAGTGAATAAATGTGCATAAGTGGAAGCTTCTCCCCCTTTTTGGTCCCTGTATGCACGTATCCTACCCACCACGCGTTACAACTAGCGCCCGAACATTTTTCCTGGATCCTCAGTCAAGAAAGGGATCCGTCTATTTTCTGGATCCGACGGTCCCACCGCGTCTGCAATATTGGTTTCGGATCTGTCCATTTTTTTGATTCGTCGGTCCCACAGTGGCTTTTCGGATCAGTCTATTTTGTAGAATCGACGGCCTGATCGCGGCTGCAACATTGCCATGGGATCGGTCTAATTCCTGGATCTTCGAGTGAGTAAAAAACGCGGATTTGGATTACTATTGCTATCTTTTTTGTTGACTATTCTTCGTGGGAGTTTTCCCCAAATCATACTAAATAATTAAAGCACAATGGCACGCTACAGTGATGACAGTGACTCTGAGGTGGACCTTACAACAATGTTGGGAGTTCGTCAGGAAACGCGTGTTTGCGTACTGCTGAGCTCCCGAGTGAAGAATGGTCAAGATGGAAATATTATTTTTTGTGAATAAATGTGCATAAGTGGAAGCTTCTCCCCTTTTTGGTACTTTTATACACGTATCCTAGCTACCACGCGTTACAATGTACAAGACATGAATTACACAAGGTGCGCTCTTTGGCCTGTACTGTAAGCACACGACAGCTCTGGATGCTAACAATCTACCAGTATATAATCATATTGGGAAAAGTTTGAAAATGCAATATGCTTACCTTGAATATCTGCTAATAAAACAGGACAGCATACACTCTCGCTCCCAACAGGACTCTCTCGCATCACCAGTTTTGCCCAACTTTTGTCTTATCAGGTATTTGCTGCACGCATTTTTCCCTGAAGCTCGTCTTGTGAACGGCCGACAGTGCTGTCCTGCTCTTCACTTTTCAGATCTGGTTCAAATAGGAAAGGTAGAACCGATGACATGTTGGGAAAGCTAACGAGTGACACGCTGGAATTTCGGCAACGGGACCAGTGACGTCACGCACTGCGACGTAACAAGAATGGCGACCTATCACTTAAAATAATTTTACAAACTTTATTAAAACAAAACATTAAGAGGGGTTTTAATATCAAATTATTATAACTCATACTAACATGTATCTTTTAAGAATTACTTGTCTTAAAAACAGAGGATCCCTTTAAGTTAAAAATTCTTGTAAATAAATGCGTACATCCCGAAATTTCTATAGATATGAATATACAACAGTCTAGATTCTTGGTTAAAAGCAAAAAAACAGGCAGTTATCATTCATTTTACGTAAATATTTCAAGCAAATTTTTTTCCATTCATTTTTTTTTTACGTTTCAAAGTACACGCATGGTGCTACTTTATATCATAATTACCTTGAATCCTTGACCAAATCACTCTTGATACATTCCTTTCTGCTTGGATGCAGTAAAACCTTCATCCTTTTTCCACCTAAATCCGGCGTTTGAGTGCAGCGTGTGTTTGAGTTTATCACAAAGAAAGCCACCTCAACACTCTGCCTGATGGTGAAGTTTATGTCCCAGTGTCAGTGAAGACAAGATGGACCCCAAGAGGCAAAAGTCCCAGAAGCTCAATGGAATGTCATCCATCTTCTGCCAAAGTCTCTGAGATTGCTTGTGGCTTTCTCATGTTTATCTAGCGTAACAGCTCTGGGAAAAATAAAAAATAACCCCCCCCGGCCTAACTCTATGAATATCCAGAGTGTTTTTTTTTTTTCTTTTTTGGGAGAGGGCAGAAGATTGATCATGATGCTAAACCCAAGCATCATTTGTTTCTCATTATCATTGACTAAATTAACATTTTCATTGAAGTAATGTCATATCTGTCAGGCTGAGATGACAAGGCGAACTCAGCTGCGGAGTTCAGGAAAAACTTTACTCTGAAAAACAAAGGTTCTTCTGCTTACATGTGGAGATGGGGAAAAATACAATTTAGAGCTAATCTATATGGAGGAAAAAACAAGATGACTGTGAAAACCAGGAAGCAAGACCAACATGCGAAACATGGATGGGGGGAAAACACTTTGGCACAAGACAAGGAAGATGCAGACTATTTATACACAAGAGGTAATGGGGAACAGGTGGAAACAATAGGTGATTAGGTGACAAGAGGAAGAGCAGGTACGCGACTATGAAGAGGGTGAAGCCTTCAAAATAAAACAGGAAATGACACAACCCCCCCCCCCCCCCCCCAATTACGAGACAATATCCACCGGAATAACAAACATGATTAACAAATATGAACTAAACGTGGGGAAAAAAAGACTTGCACAGAATTTTAACTGGTCTTGGAATGTAATGTAGTAAAAGTTCTTCGTTACTTTACAGTGTATCACAAAAGTGAGTAAAACCCTCGCATTTCTGCTGATATATAAGTTTATCTTTTCATGGGACAACACTAACAAAATGACAATTTGACACAATGAAAAGTAGTCTGTGTGCAGCTTATACGGTATAATAGAGTTTATTTATTTTCCCCTCAAAATAACTCAAAATATAGCCATTAATATTGAAACCCCTGGCAACAGAAGTGAGTACATCCCTTAGAAACTACATCCCTAAATGTCCAAACTGAGTGCTGCTTGTCATTTTCCCTCCAAAATGTCATGTGACTCATTACAGGAGTGCTGTCAGCATTGCTGCAGCGATTGAAGAGGTGGTGGGGGGGGGGGGTCATTCCCACCCATATGCTTGACTGTAGGCATGACACACTTATCTTTGTACGCCTCACCTGGTTGCCGCCACACATGCTTGAGACCATCGGATCCAAACAAATTAATCTTCGTCTCATTAGACCATAGGACATGGTTCTAGTAATCCAAATGCTTTGTTGACATGTCTTCAGCAAACTGTATGCGGGCTTTCTAGTGCACCGTCTTCAGAAAAGGCCTCCCCCTGGGGTGACAGCCATGCACACCAAATTGATGTAGAGTACGGCGTATGGTCTGAGCACTAACAGACTGACCCCCCCCACACACACACACACACACACACACCTCTTCAATCTCTGCAGCAATGCTGACAGCACTCCTGTAACGAGTCATGTGACATTTTGGAGGAAACATGACAAGCAGTACTCAATTTGAACATTGAACACACTTTTGTTGCCAGGTGTTAGATATTAATGGCTATATTTTGAGTTATTTTGAGGGGAAAATAAATGAACTCTATAATATAAGCTGCACACAGACTACTTTTCATTGTGTCAAGTGTCATTTTGTCAGTGTTTTCCTTTGAAAAGATATACTCAAATAGCTGCAGAAATGTGAGGAGTGTACTCACTTTTGTGATACACTATACTTAAATACAATTTTTGTGTATCTGTTCTTGAGTACAAGTACAGTCATGTGAAAAAAAATAGGACACCCTTTGGAAGTCTGTGTGTTTTCTAACATATTTGGTCAAATGGATATTTAATATCAATTTTAACAATATTGAGAGATACAATTAATAGAACTAAACAATTAAAACTGAGATCAAATATTTGTTATAACTTTCTGTAACATTTGATTTTAAATAAGGGCGATTTATGTTGAGGAATAAATTGGGAAACCCGCACATTCAATCCAACTTAAAATGGCTAAAATCACACACAGGTGTATCACAACAGGTGCGCAAGATCAGAAAATCCTTACCCAGTGTTTTGAAGGAGTCTAGCCTTATTTAAAATGCATTTGACCCCAAAAAGCATGTTTATTTCATATTTAACGTGGTGTTTTATGCTCCTGAATGAAATGGACCGCTTGGATGTGTGTGGAAGCGATCATTTTATGTATTCAATTTTTTAATCCCGCGCCATGAAAATGAGTGACTTCCGGCCCCAGTCTCGGGTTTAGGACGAATGCCAATGTGACGTCACCCGGGTCAGCATCTCACAATTCAGCATTGCTTTATAGCATGCAGATGGACTGCGGATTCAGCTGATTTTGCGGATTAATTTGTTTATTTTTTGCATCACGGCAGCCAAACGGCTGCAGGCTTTTGTAGCTGCACCAGGGAGAGGCGTGTGAGCCTTTTTGGGTTCAGAAAGTTCCCGTTCACCCCGAGATTGGCCAAAACAAGTGTGCGACAACTGTGGGACCATTGGACTTACGAGGAAGTGAGTAAACATTGTGTTTTGTAGAATGTCTAATACTGGGATCATGGCGCACGTTTTAATACGGAGGTGGCTTGCATTTTGTGGCTGAAATGTTCCTTGTCCACCAAGAATGCCACTCGGCCGACGACCGGCGGCTTGTTGCACACCCCCCTCGGTCCTTCGCGTGCCCGCTGGGAGAGCGCTATACTCGTCTTATTGCCCTCTTCGTGTGCCCGGTGTTCTGTCAAATATTGCACACCCCATCAGAAATTGCAACTTTGTGTTAAAAATGGCCGCGAATACAGCGATTACAAAGTAAACACTACAAACAGTGGATTTTTTTTACATCCATTCAAAAGTGAGATAATTCGCAGGATAACACAAAATGACATCTGTTATAAGCATTCATTAATGCTGATGGCAGTGTCATTGATAATTATGATTGTGTTTTGGCGCCACTGTCAGATTAAGTGTTACTAAATACCATTAGTAGCAATTAATGAAACAACTGGAACAGTAACTGAAGAAATAATTAGCACAGAACATGAAGTTTGATTGTTATGTACATCTATAGCGCCGCAATGCATGCTAGGAGGAATGTCAGATGAAAACAGTGTTGACAGGACGTGGCAGCAGAGGTTGACTGTCTCCCCCAAGAGAGAAATGATGGCCAAATGAAGCTTCTTGAAGCAATGAAGCTTTGCAGTCAGTTGGTTCAAAGCATCATGGTGGTTCATTTGGTTTTATGACAGTCATACGATCCCGTTGTCAAATGAAGTGTTACTGATTTTTTTTTTTTTGTGTGTGTAAATATCCTATAATACAATGAGGACAGCTGCGACTTATAGTCCAGTGCGGCTTATCTAAGAACAAATGCCGTTTTCGTGTCAAATTTGTTAATTTTGATTGTTATGTATATCTGTAGCGCCGCAATGCATGCTAGGAGGAATGTCGGATGACAACAGTGTTGACTGGAGGTGGCAGCTGAGGTTGACTGTCTACCACAAGGGAGCAGTGATGGCCATATGAAGCTTGTTGAAGCAATGAAGCTTTACGGCCAATAAATTCAAAGCTTCATGGTGGTTCATTTGGTCTTATGCAGTCATATTATCCCGTTGTCAAATAAAGTGTTACCGATTAATATATTTTGGTGTAAATATTCTATAATACAACAAGGACAGCTGCGGCTTATAGTCCAGTGCGGCTTATCTGAGAACAAATGCTGTTTTCGTGTCAAATTTGTTCATTATGATTGTTATGTACATCTGTAGCGCCGCAATGCATGCTAGGAGGAATGTCGGATGACAACAGTGTTGACAGGAGGTGGCAGCAGAGGTTGACTATCTACCACAAGGGAGTAGTGATGGCCAAATGAAGCTTGTTGAAGCAATGAAGCTTTGCAGCCAATTTGTTCAAAGCATCGTGGTGGTTCATTTGGTCTTATGACAGTCATATAATCCCGTTTATTAACCATTAACACTGACGTGTTACTGGTTAATATCTTTTGATGTAAATATCCTATAATACAATGAGGACCACTTCGACTTATAGTCTAGTATGGCTTATCTATGAACAGATGCTGTTTTTGTGTGAAATTTGGTGGGTGGGGGCTAATAGTCAGGTGCGCCTTATAGTCTGAATATTACGGTATTTATTTTTGGTTGTTTTCTTTATTTTATTTTAACATTATATTCATGTTGATGTACCATATGTTGTGAAAAATTTTTTAAATCCTGTTCAATAGACAAAATTGTTTTTTTTAATGCATACATCTCAAAATAACACATTTTAGAGCTATAAACGCAATAAGGTGATACTGTGGTATTTTGCTTAAGCTTATTATCCCGTCAAAATCTCATACTGGCACATGCCTACTATCCAATACTCACAGCTTTACACAAACACACCTACACCAGAGCACCTATGACCCCCGAAGCCTGAGACATGAGTTACAGCAGTTCTAATGCGGAGGCTGTTGCCATTTTATCACTCCAATTATAGTTAAAAACATGACGCCCGCATAAGTGCCCGTTCGAATGGCCATGGGGGAGAGGAGGAAGAATGTTCACTCAGCTTGGAGAAGTAAAAAAGGTCTATGAAGAGCCTATCCCCCCAGCAGGAGATGTTTTATTAGCGCAGTTTAAAGGGCTGGCTTGTTAAACATCAAGCAGCGGGCGAGCGGCTGATCTGCTATGGCCTCAGGATCTGCGGCATGGCTACATCACCCTCTTTCCAGCTTTATTTGACATGCTAGCATGTATGAAGGCCTGTTTCAAGACATAATAATCACTTTTAACCCTATATAGGGCACTCATTTAACTCTTCGGCGATAGATGTCTAATCTATTTAGACTAGGAGCGGCTGCACTTCGTCAGACTCTTGTGATTTTAGCAAAAGATTAAAGATTCATATGATCCTATGTACCTCAACAAAACAACAATATAAGTTAAACCAAGGCTGGTGAGTAGGGGTGTGGCAATATATCGAAAATGTAATATATTGTGATATTTTGTAGCCCAAAACATTATTGATATGCTCCAGACATCTTTATGATGTGCTTTTATTTTGAAATGTTCACCAGAAGTGCGTTCACTGAGCCATTAGCTTTACACTCGGTTTTAAAAAAGTGCTCTTGTATTCTATTTTCTTGTTTGCTTTTTTTTTTGTTTGTTTGTTTGTTTTTAAACCTGTCCTGTTCAGCTGTTTGACATGGAGAATGGAAGTAAGTGTCCGGTTGATCTGAACAGTTTTAATGTTTTACATTGAGAGTATGACGTACTCCCATTGTGATCATTCAACATATCCCGTTTATTCTGACAAAGCAGCGAACAGAAAGGGTTATGGAAAAAAAGAAGAAAAAAAACACAAAAGAAAAGAAACACAACAACAAGAAATACATTGAACGCCTACACTAACTATTAATATGTTGGTGCTATCGTCAGTTAGATGTATTTCCGGCTGACACCATGTGGGGGGTCAGTTGACCAGGGAAAGATGGGAGGGGGGGGGGGGGGGGGAGTCTATAAGCTAAGTGATTGGGAGGGGTAGAATGTACACAAATCAGCTCTGTGATCTAGAACCCAGTAATCGTGTGAATCTTTTGTGAGTGTAAGCCCGTTGGCGACCAACCCTACGACGCCTCACCGCCAGTCCCGGCACCGAGCCCCCCGACCCGAGCGCGCCCAATCACATCCAGCCGTATGCGAGCCCAACCAAACACGCGACAGCCACGTAGACGAGCTGAGACGCCGCGCAGGCGCCAACCCAGGACCACGGCCCCCACCCAGCCCGCCCTTGGAGGGAGGGCGAGCAGGGGAGGGGGGCGCAACCCATCCCTCCTCCTGCAGCCAAGCAAAGGAGCCATCGTCACCCCCCGGGATCCAGGGTGGTCCCCTGGGCCACCCGCGCTCCCATCAACCAGCCCTCAGGGATGGGAAGCGGGGACGCACCACCAGCCCCATTTAGTATTTATGTAATATAAATGGTAACTGCACGTTTTTTTTTGTTTTTTTTTTGCTTTTAACCAAGAATCGAGACTGTTTTGCGTCCATATCTAAAAAGAATTAAGGGAGTTAAGCATTTATTCACAAGAATTTTCACCGGAAAAGCTCTGTTTACATATGGCGGCCGTCATATTGACGAACAGACTCGCACTGTACTTCGACATACAGTGCCTTGCAAAAGTATTCGGCCCCCTTGAATCTTGCAACCTTTCGCCACATTTCGGGCTTCAAACATAAAGATATGAAATTTAATTTTTTTGTCAAGAATCAACAACAATTGGGACACAATCGTGAAGTGGGACAACATTTATTGGATAATTTAAACTTTTTTAACAAATAAAAAACTGAAAAGTGGGGCGTGCAATATTATTCAGCCCCTTTACTTTCAGTGCAGCAAACTCACTCCAGAAGTTCAGTGAGGATCTCTGAATAATCCAGCGTTGTCCTAAATGACCGATGATGATAAATAGAATCCACCTGTATGTAATCAAGTCTCCGTAGAAATGCACCTGCTCTGTGATAGTCTCAGGGTTCTGTTTAAAGTGCAGAGAGCATTATGAAAACCAAGGAACACACCAGGCAGGTCCGAGATACCGTTATGGAGAAGTTTAAAGCCGGATTTGGATACAAAAAGATTTCCCAAGCTTTAAACATCTCAAGGAGCACTGTGCAAGCCATCATATTGAAATGGAAGGAGCATCAGACCACTGCAAATCTACCAAGACCCGGCCGTCCTTCCAAACTTTCTTCTCAAACAAGTAGAAAACTGATCAGAGATGCAGCCAAGAGGCCCATGATCACTCTGGATGAACTGCAGAGATCTACAGCTGAGGTGGGAGAGTCTGTCCATAGGACAACAATCAGTCGTACACTGCACAAATCTGGCCTTTATGGAAGAGTGGCAAGAAGAAAGCCATTTCTCAAAGATATCCATAAAAAGTCTCGTTTAAAGTTTGCCATAAGCCACCTGGGAGACACACCAAACATGTGGAAGAAGGTGCTCTGGTCAGATGAAACCAAAATTGAACTTTTTGGCCACAATGCAAAACGATATGTTTGGCGTAAAAGCAACACAGCTCATCACCCTGAACACACCATCCCCACTGTCAAACATGGTGGTGGCAGCATCATGGTTTGGGCCTGCTTTTCTTCAGCAGGGACAGGGAAGATGGTTAAAATTGACGGGAAGATGGATGCAGCCAAATACAGGAACATTCTGGAAGAAAACCTGTTGGTATCTGCACAAGACCTGAGACTGGGATGGAGATTTATCTTCCAACAGGACAATGATCCAAAACATAAAGCCAAATCTACAATGGAATGGTTCAAAAATAAACGTATCCAGGTGCTAGAATGGCCAAGTCAAAGTCCAGACCTGAATCCAATCGAGAATCTGTGGAAAGAGCTGAAGACTGCTGTTCACAAACATTCTCCATCCAACCTCACTGAGCTCGAGCTGTTTTGCAAGGAAGAATGGGCAAGAATGTCAGTCTCTCGATGTGCAAAACTGATAGAAACCTACCCCAAGCGACTTGCAGCTGTAATTGGAGCAAAAGGTGGCGCTACAAAGTATTAACGCAAGGGGGCCGAATAATATTGCACGCCCCACTTTTCAGTTTTTTATTTGTTAAAAAAGTTTAAATCATCCAATAAATTTTGTTCCACTTCATGATTGTGTCCCACTTCTTGTTGATTCTTGACAAAAAAATTAAAATTTTATATCTTTATGTTTGAAGCCTGAAATGTGGCGAAAGGTTGCAAGGTTCAAGGGGGCCGAATACTTTTGCAAGGCACTGTATTTACGTAAAATAAATGCTAAGTGCCCGTTTTGTTTTTTTTTTGCTTTTAACCAAGAATAGAGACTGTTTTACCTCCATATCTATAAAGAATTCAGGGATTTAAGCATTTATTCACAAGAATTTTCAACAAAAAAAGCTCTTTTGTCTGTGATTCCACTTGGTCAGCTTTGACGGCCACGCCAACAATGCAGGCCCTCTATTAATTGGCCCAGTGTCCCGTCAATATCATTATGAAATCTATTGTCCACATATCGGCCCGATATATCGGCCAACCATTAGCTTGCACTGAAAGGCTTTAGCCTGGAGTTTAGCCCATTTGTTCAGAGGACTTTGTCTTTGGCTAAAGTAGTTAGTACATTGTCCTTTTCCATTAGCCTCAATGTAGCATTGCTAATGTTTTACGTTGTTTAGTATAACTCTGTTTTCTTTTGTATGTCTGAACTTACTAAGGTAGTACTACGTTGTGTTGATGACCAATAAATATCTGTTAAAGGAAATGGAGTTTCCTATGGAATCAACACACACGAATGTATGCACGAACGCAGGCGATAAATCTCACCCGGGAAAATTACCGAACCTTATTTTTATTTACCATGCGATTAATTGACTTATAGCATATCGCGACAGGCTTAGTCCACGTATGAGGACGTTAGGTCCTTATGAGGTAAGTTTGTTTTTTTTAACCACCAAATTCGCTTGTCCGATAAAGAGGAGTCTAACCTGCGTGAAGAGCGAGCACTCAATTAGTCCTGAGTTTTTTTAATGTCTTCGCAATGCCAAAGCGAGGGCAAAACGGTCCAGGAAGAAGAGGTTAGACAAATAGGACGCATTGGATGACATCAACAGCTCAACTTGGTGCCGTATCAACTTCCAGACACAGCGTGGATTCGTACACACACAAAGTGTATACAGTATCTAATCGCACTAACAACTTGACGTTTCATATGGATGTTATGGCTTGGCTTCAAAACACAAAGAATTCCAGGCGGATGAGCAACCACCAGATAAATCATGTTGATGAATGCTAATAAAACACTGTTTAGCACTCCGTACGAAGACAAAAATGTGTCTAGCGTGTCTATTTCTTTGTGAGTTACGATTATAAGGGCACTCCGACTTCTCGGTAGGTTGGATTGTAAATGTGAAAGATTGTTTATGTACAGTATAGGCTATGTGTCCTGTGATTGGTTGGCAAACATTTTTACAAGAAGAAAAAAAAAGTCACCTGAAAAGTTAACACTAATAGGCAAAATAAATGTTTAAATACAAATAGGCCAGTTCTCTGCCACCCCCCCCCCCCCCAAAAAAAATATTAACATTTACATAATAATAATAACTTTTACATTACGATTCTATCTTTTCACAACATGATACAGGATTGTGACTGAGTATCATAATTTTGATAAATGAATTGTGACAGCCTTTTCAGTGGTATGAAAAAGTATCTGAACCTTTTTGGAATTTCTCATATTTCTGCATAAAATCACCGTCAAATATGATCTGATCTTTGTCAAAATCACACAGAAGAAAAATCATTGTCTGCTTTCACTAAAACCAACCAAACATTTATAGGTTTTCATATTTTAATGAGAATAGCATGCAAACAATAACAGAAGGGGGGAAAATATGTAAGTGAACCATCTGCCTAAGGAGACTCAAAGAGCAATTGAAACCAATTTTTACCAAACATTTAAGTCAGTTGTGTGCCCAATCACTGATGAGTGGTTTAAAGCTGCCCTGACCACTATAAAACACACACCTGGTAAGAAATGTCTTGATGAGAAGCATTGTCTGGTGTGCATCATAGCTCGGTGAAAAGCTGTCTGAAGACCTGCGATCAAGGATTGTTGATTCGTATAAAGCTGGGTGTTCATCAATGGACAGTCAGAGAAGTTGTCTATAAATGGAGTGAGTTTGGCACTATCGCTTCTCTCCCAAAGAGTGGCCGTCCACCAAAGATGACGCCAAGAGTTCAGCGCAGACTACTCAGAGAGGTAAAAAAAGAACCGGAGAGTGTCTGCTAAAGACTTACAGAAATCACTGGCTCAGTCCAATATCTCTAAGCACAAATCAACGATATGTAAAACTATGGCCAAGAATGGTGTTCGTGGGAGGACTCCACGGAGGACGGCACTGCTGTCTAAAAAAAAACATTGTTGCTCGTTTAATGTTCGCAAAAAAAGGCACTTGGACACCCTACAGACGTTTTGGAAAAATATTTTCTGGACTGATGAAACCAAAGTTGAATTGTTTGGGAGTAACACACAACGTCATGTGTGGAGGAAAAATTGAACAGCTCATCAAAACCAACACCTCATCCCCACCGTGAAGCATGGTGGAGGGAGCATCATGATTTGGGGCTGTTTTCCTGCCTCAGGGCCTGGACAACTTGCAATCATTAATCGAAGAATGAATTCAAAAGTTTAGAAGGATGTTTTGCAGGAAAACCTGAGGCCGTCTGTCAGACAGTTGAAGCTAAAAAGAGGATGGATGTTGCATCACGACAATGATCCAAAACACAGAAGTAAATCAACTTCAGAATGGTTTCAGAAGAACAAAATACACGTTGTGGAGTGGCCAAGTCAAAGTCCAGACTTGAACCCCATTGAGATCCTGTGGCATGACCTAAAGACAGCGATTCATGTCAGACATCCCAGGAATCTGACTGAACTACAGCATTTTTGTAGAAAAGAATGGGCCAAATTAGTCCTGATCTGCAGCTACAGGAAGTGTCTGGTTGAAGTTATTGCTGACAAAGGGGGGGTGGGGGTACAAAATATTAAATGTGATGGTTCACTTACTTACTCACCCCCACCTTCTGTCATTGTTTGCATACTATCCGCATTAAAATATGAAAATCTATCAATTTTTGGGTGGTTTTAGTTCAAGTAGACACTGTTTTTTCATCGGTGTGCTTTTGACAAAGATCAGATCACATTTGATGGTGATTTTATGCAGAAATGTGAGAAATTCCAAAAGGTTCAGATACTTTTTCATACCACTGTACATATTTTGAGATAGTCCCAGGGTTACGAGCGAGTTCCGTTCCTACGCTGGTAACCTAATCTGAAGTAAGTCGGAATTGACCCTTTAAGTATGCCAAAATAACTATCCAAAAAGTCCAAAAGTATTGGGGGTTTTTTTGTTTAACGATGGAAGATACACTGCCCTCTCGTGGCAGCGTTGGGTCCGGCTGGATGGTTGCCTTGTATGACTGAGAAGCAGACTCAGATGTCTGACATGGATAGAGGATAGCTGTGCTCTGATTTGGCCTACATAATGCTGTAAGTTGTTTCAGCTAATATATGTTTGTGTATGCATTTTTCATTAAGTTTAGAGCAGCAGTTTGTGGAGTTACGATTGGGCGCTTTGCAATGAGAATTGTAAATATGTTAGCATTTATAGCATTTCAGCTAGCTGACTTTTGTTTGGCAAATTAGGCTAATTTCATCTACGATGTTTACATTTTGATCAGACTAGATGGACGGTTGAACACCAGTTGTTTTGTGTCAAGTGTTTTATTGTTAAGATGTGTGTTGTTTTGAACATAAGTGTATATATTAGGGCTGTCGAACGATTAAAATTTTTAATCGAGTTAATCACAGCTTAAAAATTAATTAATCGTAATTAATCGCAATTCAAACCATCTATGAAATATGCCATATTTTTCTGTAAATTATTGTTGGAATGGAAAGATAAGACACATGACGGATATATACATTCAACATACTGTACATAAGTATTGTATTTGTTTGTTATAACAATAAATCAACATTAATATTTTTAACATTCTCTTAAAGCGATCCAGGATAGAAAGACTTGTAGTTCTTAAAAGATAAATGTTATTACAAGTTATAGAAATTTTATACTAAAACCCCTCTTAATGTTTTCGTTTTAACAAAATTTGTAAAATTTTCAATCAAAAAATAAACTAGTAGCTGGCCATTGTTGATGTCAATAATAATACAATGCTCATGTTGCTGAAACCCGTAAAATCAGTCGCACCCAAGCGCCAGCAGAGGGCGACAAAACACCAAAAAAAAGTAACAAATTGACATGACACTGCGCTGTCATTTTAATCTGTTTGAGCGGGGCATGTGCGTTAATTGCGTCAAATATTTTAACGTGATTAATTTAAAAAATTAATTACCGCCCGTTAACGCGATAATTTTGACAGCCCTAGTATATATATGTGTTTTTCAGCACACATTGTCAAAATCAGTAGGTTACCTACTCGGAAAGGTCTAGCCTTGCCAAACCTGACCTGGGTACAAAAACAGTGTTCAGGAATCCTCTCTAGTCACATTCTTCAGCTTATACTATATTGTAGACATGAATCACAGCTGTCCGAGTTCACACCTTCTTAAAAGGCCGGCAGGGAGGCCGACAAATGCACAGCTAAGAAAATATTTACAGTAAGAGAACACTCTTACGGCGGTTGTCTCTGTGGTTGGAACTGATGTTGCTCGAAGGAGGTCGGCCCCCTTACATGAGAATAAACAAGGAGTTGGAGCAGGAGCCCACCTGGTGCTAATGTCCACACGTAAACACAGCTTTGTGAGGACGCAATTACGTCACAATTGCCACCACACACAGGAATGACCATAAATATTCACGTTTTCTTAAATTTGACTGCAGTCACAGTACATACCATTCTATAATATATATATATATATATATATATATATATATATATATATATATATATATATATATATATATATATATATATATATTAGGGCTGTCAAACGATTAAAAATTTGAATCGAGTTAATTACAGCTTAAAAATTAATTAATCGTAATTAATCGCAATTAATCGCAATTCAAACCAGCTCTAAAATATGCCATATTTTTCTGTAAATTACTGTTGGAATGGAAAGATAAGACACAAGACGGATATATACATACAACATACTGTACATAAGTGCTGTATTTGTTTATTATAACAATAAATCCACAAATGGCATTATTAACATTCTTTCTGTTTAAGTGATCCACGGATAGTAAGACTTGTAGTTCATAAAAGATAAATGTTACAGTTCCAAGTTATAGTAATTTTATATTAAAACCCCTCTTCATATTTTCGTTTTAATAAAATTTGTACAATTTTCAATCAAAAGTAGAGTTAATATAATAATAAGAATAATAAAAATAACAATAATAAGAATTGAGTGACCAAACTCTGAGTAATGCCAATTCACTTTGCATTGTTGTTTAGCTGTGTGAGAATAGGGCGTCATTACTACAGACTGAAGTGCTTTTCTTTTTGTGAACATTATTCTTTTTTTGAGAGATAGCAATATTATTTTTGTTGTGCTTTCACTAAATGATACTTCTGTTTGTTGTGAAGGAGTTGCAGAAGCTTATGCCAATAAACGGCGCAGCCCAAAGAACGCCTGTGTCCACTCGCCTTTATAACAGATATACTGTATCTCTGTTCATATCTTACCCAAAATACAACAAGAGACACATAATTGCCACTAAAAGAAAGCAAACTTACCAAAATATGTGTGGAGCACAAAGCAACAGCATAAATGTCTCACAACTACTAATTCTCCAACTATTAGAAGGAATAACATTAGTATGAAACGGCCCTGCGCTGCCCCCAAGCGGCCGGTGGCATTCTCTTCACTCTTAATGTCCATAAACTGCGTCATTGAAATCTGTTTGAGGCAATGCGAGAGCGGCTCATTCAGTGCATGCGTTATTGCGTCAAATATTTTAACGTGATTAATTTTAAAAATTAATGCCCGTTAACGCGATAATTTTGACAGCCCTAATATATATATATATATATATATATATATATATATATATATATATATATATATATATATACATACATATACATATACATATATGTGTATATACATATATATATTTCTTTTAATGGCTGTTCTTTAGCAGGCCAACCATCTGGAATTCTCGTGCAACGCCGGCAACGTTTGACATGCAAAAAAAAAACTGACCATTCGCCCAAAAATGCAGGTTTTGGGGGGAAAAAAGATGAAATTTCAAAACGATACTCATCTTACAGTTTTTGTCCAATTCACATCATTTACACATCAAAAAATTCAGGACGCTACAGGGCACAAAAGCACAAAAACAGCTTTCCCAAAAATGTACCATTCATTTCTAATGCTCATATTTTCCCATTCATTTCCAATGGGACAAAAAATTCCATTCATTCCATTTTATTTCCAATCCACACCTGCAAAATTCTACATTGGCACACCCAAAATAAACAGGAAGTGGCCCATTATGAACAGGAAGTGACCCCGAAATGCCACCAAATCAACAGGAAGTGACCTGACACACACAAGAAAGAAGCATTTCAAGGTCCTGGAGTCGCCTAGCCAGTCTCCAGATCTCAACCCCATAGAAAATCTGTGAAGGGACTGGAAAGTCCGTGTTGCCCAACGACAGCCCCAAAACATCAATGCTCTAGAGGAGATCTGCATGGAGGAATGGGCCAAAATACCAGCAACAATGTGTGAAAAGCTTGTGAAGAGTTACAGAAAACGTTTGGCCTCCGTTATTGCCAACAAAGGGTACATAACAAAGTATTGAGGTGAACGTTTGGTATAGACCAAATACTTATTTTCCACAATGATTTGCAAATAAATTCTTTAAAAATCAAACAATGTGATTTTCTGGTTGTTTTTCCCCCCACATTCTGTCTCTCATGGTTGAGGTTTACCCATGTTGACCATTACAGGCCTCTCTAATATTTTCAAGTGGGAGAACTTGCACAATTAGTGGTTGACTAAATACTTATTTGCCCCACTGTATATCCACTGTAAAAAGGCTTGGCAGTCATATTAAATGGTCGTCAATGAAGTCATTTAAACACACGGGTTGTTGCTATGCTCCCCTCGTAAATCCACCTGCAAAGGCTATATAAAATTTCCGAGAGATGCGGCGTAACACTGGCTTGCAAACAGTGAGCGGTAAAGGGTGGTCCGCTCTGTTTATCATGGTTTACCATGTCCTCCTCGTCTGTGTTCACTCCACGTTGTCAGTGTGGGTGTTCTGCATTCGTGCCTTGGAGTGAAAGACTCAGGGACGGGATGCTTTGGCGAGGACGCTCTCGTGTGACCTTGTGTTTGAAGCCCGTGTTTAGTAAATTGCCAAAGCTTTTTTTTTTTGTTTTTTTTTTTGTTGTTGTTGTTGTTGAATGAAACCCAACCACTAATGTGATGGTATCAAACCAGAAAATGTAGCTTTGCTGTTATGGTTGGTATATTGGTTCACTTACTGTTGGTATCGCGTCACTTCCTGTTGATTTTGGGGCATTTTGGGGTTACTTCCTGTATATTTTGGGGCCATTCCGGCATCTTTTCCTGTTTATATTGGTCACTTCCTGTTGATTATGGGGCATTTTGGGGTCACTTCCTGTTTATTTTGGAGCATTTCGGCATCACTTCCTGCTTATAATGGTCACTTACTGTGATTCTGGGGTCACTTCCTGTTGATTTTGGAGCATTTCAATGTCACTTCTTATTATCAAGTCACTTCCTGTTGATTATGGGGCATTTCAGGGTAACTTCCTGTTTATTTTGGGCATTTCGGCATCACTTCCTATTAATATCACTGACTTCCTGTTGATTTTGGGGCATTTTGAGATCACTTCTTGTTATCACGTCACTTCCTGTTGACTTTGTGGCATTTTTGGCATCACTTCTTGTTTATTTTGGGGCATGTTGGCGTCACTTCCTGTTAATATTGGTCAATTCCTGTTGATTTTGGAGCATTTTGAGGTCACTTCCTGTTTATTTTGGGGTCATTTCGGCATCACTTCCTGCTTATCATGGTCACTTACTGTTGATTTTGGGGCATTTTGGGTTACTTCCTGTATATTTTGGGGGCAGCACAAACAAACAATCTGGTATAAATTAGCATTATATAGCATTTAAATGCATTCTTTTGCTGTGCAAGTTAGCCATTTCTTTTTTTGTTGTACTTAGATCCTCATTTATTTATTGTTTTACATCATCTGAGGCTAAGCTCAGGCGCTAGTTGGGTCCAAGATTGAAGTGAAACTCAACCAAATCCTGTATTATCATTTTTAGCAAGCTGAAACAGCTGGTGTCCGATGCGCGCCTGAGCTTATCCACAAATGATATAAAACAATATATAAATGAGGATCTTACAAAAGAACAATTGGCTAACTTGCATAGCAAAAGTCTTTTATTATTACTTGAGCATAGCCTTCATAACCTATTGACATGACACAGGAAACTGGGTCGATTCGTAGTTTTGTTTTTTTTTTTTTTTAGAAACTTCAAATTCAAATATTTTCAAAACCAAAGCTGCCACCGACCTAAAACCAAAACAGGCACCTACCTTTGCCATATACAGTATGAGTCTCCATGAGCAGTGGCATCAAAAAAATTCAGTCATTCCCTTATAAAATCCCGATTATTTATTTTTATATAAGTATAACACAATTTAAAATGGCTTCTCAGATTTTACACTAGATGCACAAAAATCACCGAATGCAGAGAAAATCAGCAATATTTTCAGGATCAATAGCAATATTTCACATATAAGTTTTTGACCAAAATAGCAACTTCATTTTTTTTTATTAAGTTTTCAACAGCTAATAAATCACTCAATTTAACATCAGAAACTTAATAATTGAGGAAAACATGCAGAATCAATTATAAATAATATGTAAATAGATTATTAATAAATTCTATACACAATCACAACTTATTATAGAATAGAATAGCCCTTTATTATCATTATACACTATATCGTGTTAGCAAATGAGGCTAGCAGCTGCCTGATGTAAACAGAGCTTTTCTGGCAAAAAATTTTGTGAACAAATGCTTTTTTTCCCCAAATTCTTCATAGATATGGACGTAAAACAGTCTCGATTCTTAAAAAAAACAAGCATTTAGAGTTTATTTTACGTAGATATGTCTAAGTGCAATGCTACTCTGTTAGCGAATGAGGCTAGCGGCCGCCTGGCGCAAACAGAGATTTTCTGGCGAAAATTCTTGTGAATAAATGCTTAAATCCCAGAATTCTTTATAGATATGGACGTAAAACTCTCTCGATTCTTCGTTAAAAGCAAAGAAACCATGCAGTTTGCGTTTATTTTACGTATATATGTCTAAGTACAATGCTACTCTGTTAGCGAATGAGGCTAGCGGCCGCCTAGCGTTAACAGAGCTTTTCTGGCGAAAATTCTTGTGAACAAATGCTTAAATCCCCGAATTCTTCATGGATATGGACGTAAAACTGTTTCGTTTCTCGGTTAAAACCAACGAAACTGTGCAGTTAGCGTTTATTATAGGCTACGTATATATGTCGAAAAACAACACTACTCTGTTAGGGAATGAGGCAAGCAGCCGCCTGACGTAAACAGAGCTTTTGTGGCGAAAATTCTTGTGGATAAATGCTTATATCCCCGAATTCTTCATAGATATGGACGTAAAACAGACTCGATTCTTGATCAAACGCAAAGAAACCGTGCAGTTAGCGTTTATTTTACATTTATATGTTGAAGTGCAATGCTACTCTGTTAGCGAATGAGGCTAGTGGCCGCCTGATGTAAACAGAGCTTTTCTGGTGAAAATTCTTGTGAATAAATGCTTAAATCCCCGAATTCTTCATAGATATGGACGTAAAACTGTTTCGATTCTCGGTTAAAACCAAAGAAACTGTGCAGTTAGCGTTTATTATAGGCTACGTATATACAGTATGTCGAAAAACAACGCTACTCTGTTAGGGAATGAGGCAAGCAGCCGCCTGACGTAAACAGAGCTTTTGTGGCGGAAATTCTTGTGGATAAATGCTTTATCCCCGAATTCTTCATAGATATGGACGTAAAACAGACTCGATTCTTGATCAAACGCAAAGAAACCGTGCAAGTAGCGTTTATTTTACATTTATATGTTGAAGTGCAATGCTACTCTGTTAGCGAATGAGGCTAGTGGCCGCCTGATGTAAACAGAGCTTTTCTGGTGAAAATTCTTGTGAATAAATGCTTAAATCCCCGAATTCTTCACAGATATAGACGTAAAACTGTCTCGATTCTTGGTTAAAAGGAAAGAAACCGTGCAGTTAGTGTTTATTTTACGTAATTATGTCTAAGAGGAATGCTACTCTGTTAGCGAATGAGGCTAGTGGCCGCCTGACGAAAACAGAGCTTTTCTGCCGAAAATTCTCATGAATAAGTGTTTATATCCCCAAATTCTTCATGGATATGGACGTAAAACAGTCTCGATTCTTGGTTAAAAGGAAAGAAAGCGTGCAGTTAGCGTTTATTACACGTATGTATGTCGAAGTGCAACGCTACTTTGTTAGCGAATGAAGCTAGCGGCCGCCTGAACGAATGCTTAAATTCCCGAATTCTTCATAGATATGGATGTAAAACAGTCTTGATTCTTTGTTAAAAGAGCAAAAAAACGGGCAGTTACGCATCTATTTCACGTACAGTATATATGTCGAAGAATGCCGTAGTGTTTCCCATTCTCCCATTGATTTTTTTTTTTTACGTTTCAAAATGAATGCATGGTACGAAAAATATAACATTTACCTTGAATCCTCGAAGAAATCACTCCTGAGACAATCCTTCCAGTTTGTATGCGGTACAGCTTTCGTAGTTCTTCAAAAATCCAAGCGTAAATCCGACTTAGAAATGACCGTGTGCCGTCTTCGGCTGGCTATTACTAAATGAACTTTCAAACTTGACCCCCTATGGTAAGGCGTGACCAAAGAATGACGACGTGTCACGTCAATAGGTAATGAAGTCTATGCGCATAACAGACTGGAAATGTTCATATTCATATCATGATTATCAATCATGGCTGCCGTATGGACAGACTGAGAATTGAACTAGTACATCACCTTTACGTCTTCCAGTCAGACCTACAAGATAAAGAACGGACACCGAGTTTTTCAAGAAGAATAATTATTTGCAATAGATAAGCTGAAGGGAAAATATGATGCTAGCCGATTGGAATGCCTCCTCCACGTACTGCCAAAGCTGAGCTGGAAACATTCATCAGAAAACCTGTACTAGGCACCGCTAATAATTTGCAAAAGGGAAGACACATCTGGTTGGAAGACCGAGGCATGCGAGGTTGAGATTACTGCAACTGGGCCGCCGATCTCTGCCATTTGCAGCCTGAGAATGAGGCCTAATGTTCAACAAAAATCTTAAGTACAGGAAATAGGCTCGTTATCGTAATACAGCCATGTGCCTTTGGCAGCCACCCAACCTAAAATTGCTCCGTGTTTACTATTTTTGAGTTGGGCCAAACCTTTATGGACGGATAAAATACAAATCCACGGTGAAGAAACTGCCGTCGCAGAAGTGTTTATTTTTCTTCCCCTTGCCAAAACGTGTAGCGATAGATAGTACGAATAGGAGTTTATTTATGCAGCTATCAGTTTCATCCTTGGAGCTACTGGAGAGCACTCAGATGCTGTAGTGAAGTACAAATTTCAAGCGTTTCATAGTTTTTATCAATGAATGTAGTTTCAATCCAACTGTACGTAGCCCCTAAAGGGACATTGACAGAAATGAAATATATTTTTTTTTAAATCTGGTGCGCACTTGAAATGATCTGATGCGCACCAGAAACATTCTGGTAAACATTAGCATTACCTAGCATTTAAACTAGCAGACTTTTGCTCTGCAAGTTAGCCAATTGTTCTTTTGTTTTACTTAGATTCACATTTTTTTAATATCGTCTGAGGCTAAGCTCAGGCGCTAGTTGAGTCCAAGATTGAAGTAAAGCTCAACTAAATCCTGTATTATTATTTTTAGCACGCCAAAACTGCTGGTGTCCAATTCGCGCCTGAATTTAGCCTCTAACGATATGAAAATAAATAAATAAATGAGAGTCTTACAAAAGAACAATTGGCTAACTTGCTTGACAAAAGTCCACGATCTTAAATGCTATACCATGCTAATGTTTACCAGAACCTGGGTTAAGAACCACTGATCTTAGTACAGCAACAACGGGAAAAAAAAAAAAAAAAAATGGCTAACTTGCACAGCAAAAGTCCGATAGCTTAAATGCTATATGCTAATGTTTACCAGATTGTTTCTGGTGCACAACATAAACAATCTGGTAAACATTAGCCTAAATGCTACTTGCTAATGTTTACCAGATTGTTTCTGGTGCACACTAGAAACAATCTGGTAAACATTAGCATTATATAGCATCTAAACTATCGGACTTTTGCTGTGCAAGTTAGCCATTTGTTTTTTGTTTTTCTTTTTGACTTAGATACTCATTTATTTTCTAATTTTTATATCGTTTGAGTCTACGCTCAGGCGTCAATCTTGTAAACATTAGCAAATAGCATTTAAGCTATCGGACTATTGCTGTGCAAGTTAGCCTTTTTTTTTTTTTTTTTTCGTTGTTGCTGTACTTAAATCAGTGGTTCTTAACCTGGGTTCTGATAAACATTAGCATGGTATAGCATTTAAGCTTGTGGACTTTTGTCAAGCAAGTTAGCCAATTGTTCTTTTGTAAGACCCTCATTTATTTATTTATTTTCATATCGTTAGAGGCTAAGCTCAGGCGCGAATTGGACACCAGCAGTTTTGGTGTGCTAAAAATGATAATACAGGATTTAGTTGAGCTTTACTTCAGTCTTGGACTCAGCTAGCGCCTGAGCTTAGCCTCAGACGATATTTAAAAAATGAGAATCTAAGTAAAACAAAAGAACAATTGGCTAACTTGCAGAGCAAAAGTCTGCTAGTTTAAATGCTATGTAATGCTAATGTTTACCAGAATGTCTCTGGTCACATCTGATCGTTTCAAGTGTGCACCAGATTTTTTAAAATATATTTCATTTCTGTCAATGTCCCTTGACAACAGACTGTTTCTGGTGCGCACCTTAGCATTATATAGCATTTAAGGTAGCAGACTTTTGCTATGCAAGTTAGCCAATTGTTCTTTTGTTGTTCTTAAATCCTCATTTTTTTTATTTCTTTTTATTGTCTGAGGGTAACCTGAGTTGAGTCCTCGATTGAAGCTCAACTAAATTCTGTATTATCATTTTTAGCATGCTGAAACTGCTGGTGTCCGATGCACCTCTGAACTTAGTCTTAAACGATATAAAATAAAAATTAATAAATAAGGATCTTACAAATGAACAATTGGCTAACATGCATAGCAAATGCCCACCAGCTTAAATGCTTTATGATGCCAATGTCTACCAGATTGTTTGTAGTGCGCACCAGAAACAATCTTGTAAACATTACCATTAAATAACAATCTTGTAAACGTTATATAGCATTTAAGGTAGCGGACTTAGCTTAAATGCTTTATAATGCTAATGTTTAGCTTAAATGCTTTACAATGCTAATGTTTACCAGATTGTTTCTCGTGCTCACAAGAAAAAATCTGGTAAACATTAGCATTATATAGCATTTAAGCTAGCGGATTTATGCTCTGCAAGTTAGCCAATTGTTCTTTTATAAGACCCTCATTTATTTATTGTTTTATATCATCCGGGGGTAACCTGGGTGGAGTCCAAGACTGAAGTAAAGCTCAACTAAATCTTGTGTTATCATTTTTAGCCGCTGAAACTGCTGGTGTCCGATGCGTACCTGAGTTTAACCTCAAACGAGCGCCTCAGAAACAATCTGGCGTGCACCTGTTTGTTTTTGATGCCTACCAGATTGTTTCTAGTGTGCTCTTGTGAACATTATCTTTATATAGACCCTACCCACCGACGTCACAAAATCACGTGCTCGCTGTATGGTTCCGCCCCCTTGCCTGTCATTTTGTGTCTGTATTATCAATGGTCTCAATTGATCGAGCAATTTATAATGCATTTCATGGAAGACTCGGTGCTTTCGGATGCCGTAAACTCACTTGATGCGTTGCATAAAAGGCGTTATGTGGAAAAGCTTCAGTTTATCCATTCGCCAGATCCATATTTGATGCCTAAATCGATGTTTTTCCACCCGCTGTCTCCGCCGTATTTGCCTGACATCTGCTAGCAACCCTGATATGTACAACTATCTTGTCCACACAAAATCAGCCTATTCTCACGAAAGTTTGAAAAACTTTAAGAGCTTGGAGACTTATAAATACTTCGTTGCTGGTTGGGTGAAACAGGTCCTCGTCCACGAAAATTCGGCAGGAATCTATCTTGTGCTTGGAAAGGTGAGTTACGAAATTTTCAATTCAAAATCTTTTGTTATTGCTAACATCCACTGTCAAGTCTAATGTATTTCATGTCGTTTGTCAATGGAGTTAGGGCTTTTAATGTTTATATGGTTTAGCGATAGCACTCTCACTACATACATACATGTACAGGACTGTCTCAGATAATTAGAATATTGTGATAAAGTTCTTTACTTTCTGTAATGCAATTAAAAAAACAAAAATGTCATACATTCTGGATTCATTACACATCAACTGAACTATTTCAAGCCTTTTATTATTTTAATATTGCTGAATTTGGCTTACAGCTTAAGAAAACTCAAAAATCCTATCTCAAAATATTAGAATATCATGAAAAAGTATACAAGTAGGCTATTCAACTAATCACCTGAATCATCTAATTAACTCGAAACACCTGCGAGGGTTTCCTGAGCCTTAAAAACACTCATCTTGGTTCAGTAAACTAAATCACAAGTATGGGGAAGACTGCTGATCTGACTGCTGTCCAGAGGACCATCATTGATACCCTCCATCAGGAGGGTAAGACACAAAAAGAAATTTCTCAAAGAGCAGGCTGTTCACAGAGTGCAGTTTCAAAGCATATCCACAAAAAGTCTGTTGGAAGGGAAAAATGTGGCCGGAAACGCTGCACAACCAAGAGAGATGACCGCAGCCTTAACAAAATTGTGAAGAAGAGCCGCTTCCAGAATTTGGGGGAGCTTCAAAGACAGTGGGCTGAAGCTGGAGTCCAGGTATCAAAAGCCACAGTTCACAGACGTGTCCGGGGAATGGGCTACAATAGCCGTATTCCCATGGTCAAGCCACTTCTGAACTCAAGACAACGGAAGAAGCGTCTGACTTGGGCTATGGAGAAGAAGCACTGGACAGTTGCAGAGTGGTCCAAAGTCCTCTTTTCAGACGAAAGCAAGTTTTGCATTTCATTTGGAAGTCAAGGCGCCAGAGTCTGGAGAAAGGCTGGAGAGGAGCAAAATCCAAGTTGCTTGAAATCCAGTGTGAAGTTCCCACAGTCAGCAATGGTTTGGGGAGCCATGTCAGCTGCTGGTGTTGGTCCACTGTGTTTCATCAAGTCCAGAGTAAATGCAACTGTGTACCAAGAGATTTTAGAGCACTACATGCTTCCATCTGCTGAAAAGCTCTATGGAGATGAGGATTTCATTTTCCAGCATGATCTGGCACCTGCCCACAGTGCCAAAACCACCAGTAACTGGTGCACTGACCATGGCATCACTGTCCTTGATTGGCCTGCTAATTCCCCTGACCTGAACCCCATCGAGAATTTGTGGGGTATAGTTGAGAAGAAGATGAAAGACACCAGACCTACAAATGCAAATGAGCTGAAGGCCGCTATCGAAGCATCCTGGGCATCAATAACACCTCAGCAATGCCACAGGCTGATTGCCTCCATGCCACGCCGGATTGATGCAGTAATCCGTGCAAAAGGATTCCCAACCAAGTACTGAGTGCATCAATGGACATTTTCAAATGTTTGATTTAGTTTTGCTGTTATAAAATTATTTTTTTACTTGGTCTGAGGAAGTATTCTAATTTTTTGATATAGGATTTTTGAGGTTTCTTAAGCTGTAAGCCAAAATCAGCAATATTCAAATAATAAAAGGCTTGAAATAGTTCAGTTGATGTGTAATGAATCCAGAATGTATGACATTTTTGTTTTTTTAATTGCATTACAGAGAGTAAAGAACTTTATCACAATATTCTAATTTCCTGAGACAGTCCTGTATGTTGTCGGCGATTAGCCTAGCAATGATCTTAATTGTGGTTGTCAGCCCAAAACCCTCTAAATATATATTAAATGCCTCTTACCAGATATAAAATGACTACTACATAATCTGTGGTAATCGTTTGGAGCCCAGTTTTCTCGTCGAATTGCAGCAGCCCATCTCGCTCTCTTCTCTCCGGGTCTCTCGGAATCCGGTAGAACTTCAAGTCTCTCCGTCTTCTCCGTCTATCTTCTCTGTTATTGCAACCGACCGCCACACACGCCTTCACCATTTTGATTATTAATGTTAACGAGCAGAAAAACACGTCGTAAATAGGAGGAATGTACGTAGCCGTAACAGGTAAACATGATGTGTTGACGGACAAGTGGGCGGCACCAGTCAGGAGGAAGGAGTTGTGACGTCACGTGGGTAGGGTCTATAGCATTCAAGCTAGCAAACTTTTGCTATGCAGGCTATTATGACAGGGAGGGTCGAAGATAAAATAGGACGTCTAGCACCATCAATGGCACTGAAGCAGTCTATTGGGGGCATTTATAGGTCACTTCATGTTTATTTTGAATCTTTTCCTATTCATTTGGGAACATTCCCAGGTCACTTCCTGTTCAGTAACCCAAAATCAACAGAAGGTGGATCTGCAAATTGCCCAAAAACAACGGGAAATTAAATTTAAAAAAAATTTTTTTTTAAAGAAAATCATCAGGAAGTGACCAAAAATCAATATGTTGTATATTGCAGAATGATTTCCTGACCCATGTATCGATAATTGTTGTATTGCCATATCGTGAGAGCGTTATCATGAGCCTTGTATCGCAAATCGTATTGTTTTGTGAGGTACACAGAGGTTCCCACCACTACAATGGGAGTATTGTCTTCATAGTTAAACACTGTTTAAAAAAAAAATGCTGCAGATTATAATTATCATCTCAGAGAAACAAAAAACAGATGTAGTTCTCTTTACCGAGGCCACCATGCAGCATGTACCTTGGTATTATTGCACAACTATTTTGCTTTAGGCACTGCTACACATTTTATTTCCTTTAACAAGCACTTCTAAACTCATGTTCCTTTCATATTTTGGCAGTAAAAAAATTAAACAATGGCTTAGGTTCAGCTCTCAACACTGATTCAGCATGTGTGGGGAAAGCACATCGGAACTGTGATGCAAGTAGCGATTTGTTGAGTTGACACACAGTTTACACCACAGGGCCACCGCACAACATAAGCAGGGAACGCTCTGCACATTGGGCCCCACGTGATATGAGTACCACAAGAAATTGATATTTTTTTATTTTAAGAAGATAGGATTGTGTACACAATTGCAGTTTCTTAAAGAGCCAGCTTTATCTCCCTTGACCTATAAATGCTACAATCCCGTCACAGTTTGTTGTTTTATTTTATTAACTTAAATATGATCATAAATCTGTCAGTTTCCTCCTCACTTCATAGAGAATATAGAGGGCCCCTTCAGTGCTTCATTATCCAATCCATTCCACTTGTTCCTATAGAGAACGCCCACATCACTAAAAAAAAATCCAGTCTGCATCCCCATGACCTTGCTCGCAGTTGGTCCCGGCAGAATGTGTGCGTGTACCTCTGACGCACACGGAGCAGAGTAGGAATAGATGGATGACGTATGGACATAAGAAGGTTTTTCAAGAAAGTGAGTATTTATCACTGCTGGTAGTAACAGTTAGTTAGCTCCTGCCCCCAGCTAACAGCAGATAGTCTCATGTTATTAATAAACCAAATGCTCAGAGTCTTGCACACTCCAGATAATCTCTACGATTGTCTTACTTTTGTTGTTTTGCGGTCAAAAGTTACAGGCCAGCTTCCCAGTTCTAAAATAACGCTGCTACTTAGATGCTGCTGCTGCTTGCTAGTTGGTTGTGTCTTCATTGTGAAGGTCCTGGTTGTTTATAGAGTTTAGTGTGCACTCTTTTTTCCACTATTTTTTGGGGTGACTTCCTTCTGGAGCATCAGCTGTGTTTCTCTTCGCATAGATGAGTACAGGAGCTTAGCTCATTCATGTAAGATTATGATCAATGGATAGTAATAGTAATACACTCATAATGATCACTCCACCACCTTTATTGACCTGGAGGAGTCAGACCAGAGGAGCAAAGAGGGGAGAAACCTCTACTGGAAAGGTGAGTAGGAGAGTACTGATTGGGAACCCTGCCACAAATGTTGCTTTTGGCAGCCATTTTACTTTTTGTTTTCTGGACGAAAATACTTATCAGTCTTAGTCATGTTTTAGTTATTTTAAAATGTGATCGTCTTTGTTTAGTTTTAGTCAATGAAAACTCAAAATTTCGTCTAGTTTTAGTCGACAGTTCTCACAATGTTTTCGGCTTAAGACTTAAAAATTTTTAGTCCATGCATAAATAAACAAATAAATAAATAAAGTAGGGCTGTCAAAATTATCGCGTTAATGGGCGGTAATTAATTTTTTAATTAATCACGTTTAAATATTTGACGCATTTAACGCACATGCCCTGCTCAAACAGATTAAAATGACAGCACAGTGTCATGTCCACTTCTTACTTGTGTTTTTTTAGGTGTTTTGTCGCCCTCTGCTGGCGCTTGGGTGCGACTGATTTTATGGGTTTCAGCACCATGAGCATTGTGTAATTATTGACATCCACAATGGCGAGCTACTAGTTTATTTTTTCTTTGTAAATTTTACAAATTTTATTAAAACGAAAACATGAAGAGGGGTTTTAATATAAAATTTCTATAACTTGTACTAACATTTATCTTTTCAGAACTACAAGTCTTTCTATCCATGTATCGCTTTAACAGAATGTTAATCATGTTAATGCCGTCTTGTTGATTTATTGTTATAATAAACAAATACAGTACTTATGTACAGTATGTTGAATGCATATATCCATCTTGTGTCTTATCTTTCAATTCCAACAATAATTTACAGGAAAAATATGGCATATTTTATAGATGGTTTGAATTGCGATTAATTACGATTCATTAATTTTTAAGCTGTGATTAACTCGATTAAAAGTTTTAATCGTTTGACAGCCCTGAAATAAAGGTTTCCAAAAATGTCGAATGAACACTAACAGACGAGCACATAATTGTAAATCAGACCAAAAAAAAAACTATAAATGTGCTGACTGCTTTACGGCATACGCTACTTCCCCCTTTTCCCATTCATTCTAAAGACTGGAGTCGTTGTGTACGCTTTCGCGCGAATTCTGCACAGATGGCTGCTCAAAAAGAGACAAAAAGTTTTGTCAGAGGAGGAAAAAAAAGTAGGCTACCAGGATATACAGTAAAGAATTAACATTGGACCGGCTTTCACTTGCTGGCGTGATGTTGATTGGTGATTTTACGACACTGTGCAGGTGTGCACTGGTCCTCATGGGAAACGCAGTCTTCTTTAAGGCACAACACTGACGCTTTTGTCCACCGGCGTCGCCAAAATCGACCAAAACTTAAAGGTTACATCGTGTTGCTTTAACTGTTACCTCAGTCGATCCCTACAAAAAATGGGTGTTGCCTAATTTTGCACATCAACTGTGAACTGAAGAATGTAAGAACAATAAAAATTAACTTTGATGTTTTCTTCTACTTATTCGGCACTCAGATAAGAGCCAATCGAACAAAATTTCAAGTGCTGTGATAAAGCCTTTTTGTTTTTCCTGCCGTACCGAACCTTGACATCTGTACCAAGGAACATACCGAACGGAGACTTGTGCGTACCGTTACACCCCTTGCTGTTGAGATTGCAGGTGGATCAAATCAGTTGAAAACTTTGGCCTTTTTATGTTTAACTTGGACAACTGTTACATAATACATTCTGACTTTGAGTTGAACAAAAGCAGGTTTGTTTCAATGCTGTCACAACAAGAGCCAAGCAGACGTCTTTTGATGGCATCGAATCAGAAGGTTTCAGTTTGCAAGGGTAACCAATCCTTTCTGGGGAGCCTTAAGTCAGGGGCTGTGACCAGATCTACAGACTCCTTTTGGAGTTCATTTTCCCCCCACAAACCTCCTCCTCCTTCCCTTCTTCTCAATGAATTCCAGATGTTTTGCAGACGAAAGTGAATTTAAGGGGGGGAGGTTTTCCGCCAGTTGTTCTTTTTCTTCGGCTGGTATGTCTAATGTATGTATGCATGTGTACGTTCCCTACGCATGGCGGATCTCCAAGATCCATACGGAAAACGAATGCACTTGAAGCGTTAGTGTTTGACCCAAGTAAAACAGATTAAATGCTAATATGCACATCTGAAATGCTCATGACAAAGATCAAGGCAGCCCTGAAAAGATTCCAAGTTTGATGAAGTCCTGACTTGCACGACTTAGACACCAATATTCAAATAGTAAATCAGGTAAACATGCAGCGGAGGTGTTTCAGATCCAGACATTGTGTGCGGTCTGCCTCGCCGATATAACCCGAGGTTATGGAGTCACAACTGCCGGAAATACACTGATCTCCATTTTTAATAAATATTGAATCCTCCTTACCCGAGGGCCAGATGAAAAGAGGCCTCAACTCTAAGTTCCTCTTGGCGGCTAATAAAATGGCAGCATTCTTGGAGCGTCAGATCTTCACACGAGAGGAATCAAACGCAAAAGCGCGTGACGTGCAATTATCACCCGACAGATTTGTTAGGGCCTACCCAGAGTGGAAAGATGCAGTTGACATTTTTACCTATAGTATGGATGCTGCATGAACGACTACATCTATTTCATGATAGTTCTGCAACAAAAACAACTAAGCCTTCAAGCGGAACTGAACGGCCTTTCGCGTTTTGCGCAACTCGGACGACACACAGGTCAAGGTGGTGGCAGATCGTCCCACTCTCATCATCCCAGGAGAACCTAACATGCTCGAAACTCACCCCTTTTTTGGGGATTAGAAATACTTTTACACACTGAAGGAATTCGGCCCCCCAGCCAAGCCGAACAGCGACAGCCGAACCAGATGGCGTTTAGCCAGTTTAGGTATCTCGGGGTCTTGTGAGGGAAGAATGGAGCAGGATATCGACAGGCTGATCATTCTGGCATCTGCAGTAATGCAGACTCTGCATCAGTCCGTCTTGCAAAGAAGGAGCTGTACTGAAAGGTGAAGCTCTTTATTTACTGGTTGATCTTTGTTCCTACCCTCAACTATGATCACAAGCTGTGGGTCGTGACCGAAAGAACAAGATCCCGGATACAAGTGGCCGAAATGAGTTTCCTCCGAGATAGGGTAAGAAGCTTGGTCTTCTGGGAGGTGCTCAAAGTAGAGCCACTGCTCCTCCGCATCAAAAGGAGCCAGATGAGGTGGTTCTATGTTTCCCACCTGGTCTGGGAACTCCTTGGGATCCCACCTGGAAGAGCTGGATGAAGTGGCTAGGGAGAGAGAAGTCTGGGCTTTCCTGCTGAAGCTGCCGACCTCAGATAAATTGGGGAAAATTTTATTTCAATGCTTCTTCTTCCCTCAAAATGCACTTCTATGAAGCCTTCAGAATCAGTCCAACCTCCAGCTGCACATCATTGCTTCACAGCACTACCCCGGGTCCTCCGCATCGAGATGAGCCAGATGAGGTGGCTCAGGCATCTGATGAGAATGCTTCCACGGTGAGATGTTTGGGGTACGTCACAGGGCCAACCCAGGATAGCTGAAGAGACTGTTTCCCGGCTGGTCTGGGAACACCTTGGGATCTTCCTGGAAGAGCTGGATAAAGTGGCTTGGGAGAGGGAAGTCTTGGCTTCCCTACTGAAGCTGCTGCCTGCCGGGTACAAGTGGCCAAAATGAGTTTCCTCTGGAGGGTATCCGGGTTCTCCCGTAGCGATAGGATGAAAAACTTGGTCATCTGGTAGGTGCTCGGAGTAGAGCTACTGCTCCTTCGCATCAAGAGGAGCCAGATGAGGTGACTCGGGCATCTGATTAGGATGCCTCTCTGGTGAGGTGTTCCGGGCACGTCGCAGGGCCAACTCCGGACACTCTGGAGAGACTGTTTCCCACCTGGTCTGGGAACTCCTTGGGATCCCACCTGGAAGAGCTGGATGAAGTGGCTAGGGAGAGAGAAGTCTGGGCTTCCCTGGTGAAGCTGCCGACCTCAGATAAATTGGGGAAAATTTTATTTCAATGCTTCTTCTTCCCTCAAAATGCACTTCTATGAAGCTTTCAGAATCAGTCTAACCTCTAGGTGCACATTATTGTTTCACAGTACAACCCCCACTCCTTCGAGCCAGATGAGGCAGCTCGGGCATATCATTAGGATGCCTCCCTGGTGAGGTGTTCTGGGCACGTCCCACTGGGAGGAGATCGCAGGGCCAACCCAGGAAACGCTGGAGAGACTATGTTTCCTGGCTGGTCAGGGAACAACTTGGGATCCCCTTGGAGGAGCTGGATGAATTGGCTAGGGAGAGGGAAGTCTGGGCTTCCCTACTAAAGCTGCTGCCTGCCTGATACAAGTTGCCAAAATGAGTTTCCTCCATAGGGTGTCCGGGTTCTCCCTTAGAAATAGGGTGAGAAGCTCGGTCATCCGAGGTTGCTCGGAGTAAAGCCACTGTTTGTCCGCATCGAGAAGAGCCAGATGAGGTGGCTCGGCAACTGATTAGGATGCCTCCCTGGTGAGGTGTTCCAGGCATGTCCCACTTGGAGGAGATCGCAAGGCCAACCCTGGACATGCTGACGAGACTGTTTCCCGGCTGGTCTGGGAACACCTTGGGATCTCCCTGGAAGACCTGGAGGAAGTGGCTAGGGAGAGGGAAGTCTGGCCTTCCCTGCTAAAGCTGCCGACCTCAGATAAATTAGGGGAAAATTATTGTAATGCCTGTTCTTCCCTTAAAATGCATTTCTAAGAAGCCTTCAGAATCGGTCTAACATCCAGCTGCACATCATTGCTTCACAGTACAACCCCCCCGCCAACCCACTGGAGTAACTCAAGCAGGATAGCACGCTCACTGTTTGCTTTTGCTTCCTGCTAGCGGCACACTTCTGCTACCACGCATGACACTGGCAACAGATGTGTGCAGGGTTGCAGAATAAATAAACCGGGCCAAGATGATGCTGTCCGCAGAAGCTAAATATTGACTTAACGACCTGTAATCAGATTCACTCACATGACAGAATGGAAATAAACAGCAACACTGGCCCACGTCGACCCTCCCACCACAACACAGGAACACTTGCCGGGAGCTGAGAAGGAGAAAAAAAAGCCACTTGGGAATCTCAATTCAAACCAATGGTGCAGTGGGAACTTCACTGTGACACTTAAAACAAAATGGCAGATGCTTTTTCGGAATAATTTCCTGATAAAACCTGTCAAAGTGGGAGAGAGATTTCTGTTTTTAATTAAAACTTAACTAAAACTTTTGCAAAGAAAAACGTTTTACACGTGCATTCTTTAGGTTACTATAAATTAGCGTGTTGACATAAAGGGAAAAAAAACCTTCATGTGGCTACAATTAGGAGATTAAACAATGGTTGTAAATCAGGAGCATCTGGGGGTTAATAAATCTGTCGTTCTATCTTTGGGTGCATCTCTCGTGAGGCCCATGTTAGCAGAATGTGAAGTACAGTGCTTCAAATCTTGGCTTGTCAGTGAACTATACTTTGAAGGTTCTTAGACCTGATCTGAGTTTTTAAGCATGTTTTAGTTAGCATGTTAGCAAAAAATTCCATTTTCCTTCAGTGATGTTTTTGCTAACATGCTAATCGATAAACGTAAATGTTTATATACATACATACCTGTTTTACATTTATTAGTAGAGATGATGCCGATCGATCGGGTCCGATCACGTCATTTTCAAAGTATCGGAATCGGCAAAAAAATATCGGACATGCCTTTTTAAAAAAATTTTTTTTAAATTAAGTCGTTTTCTAATTGTATTTAACGTTACAGACATAATATGTTCCACTCATCCAGAGTCTTTAGGCTTAAGGTAGGGTTATCAAATTTATCCCGTTAATGGCGCAAATTTTATTTTAATTTTTTAATTTATCACGTTAAAATATTTAACGCGATTAACGCATGCGCTGCACGACCCAGTCACGCATTGTCGCGTTCAATCTGTAATGGCACCATTTTACCTATATATAGAGCTAAAAGGCAGCGTAAAATTAGTAGAGTGAATTTTGGCAGCCTTTGGAGCCTTTTTTTAATGGGCTAAAGCCGTCCAATCCCTCTCCCTACGATTAGAAATATCGTGGGACGCAATGTGGGGAAGAAAGGTAGTAATTGATCTTTTTCTTAACACCCTATGTTATTTCCCAACGCAGAGAAGATATATCAATTGGTACCACTACGCACAGTTATGGTTGCACTTCCCATCATGCATTTGGGCAGAACAGTTAAATGGCTACAGTATCATTTACTGAAAGCTCAACAAATACACTAGATGGCAATATTTAGTCACAATATACAAAGTGACATTTATCCTTTAAGAATTACAAGTCTTTCTATCCGTGGATCCCTCTCACAGAAAGAATGTTATAGGGTATGAAAACGCAAAGGGGGTGTGAGACATCAATAGAACCGCTATGTGACAAGATAACAAATATTGATAAAGTTAACAAAAAAATCAATCACATTAATGAGCAATTATCGAAAATAGATCGAAAATGACGAACATTTCCGAAAGTGTTCAGGAAACAGCCGAATGGGGCGGAGACGTCATAACAAGGAAATGAAAGGTCGAGGCAGGTGTCATCGTTGTTTATCGACGAGAGAGTTGCGTTCGTGTTTTATCAAAAAATCGCTAAAATGGTTCAAACCTGTCATGCTATGTGGTTTACAAATAGCCATTTGTCGCAATGTAGTACCCATGAATTCCCGAACGCGAGAAAAAGAGCTGGACTACGCAGACAATGAGTAAAGTTCGTCAGTGCTAAGAGGGCTAATTTTGCAGACCCGGCCTCCGGCACGGTTTTGTGTGGTGCGCATTTTACACCTGAAAGCTATACGAACTATGGGCAAATGAAATCAGGTTTTGCTAAGAAATTGCTGCTGAAAGCAGATGCGGTGCCCGGTGAAAAAGGACGATGACTGGCTCTGATGAGACCACCTCACCACCCCAGGCAAAGCAAAGGAGGGAAATAGCCAGAGTGAGTACTCTTTTATAATAAAAAAACATATCACGCATTGGATACAGGACTGGACACATGTTTAAATTATCGCTCGTAAAATATATAGAACAAATCCTCTAATCCCATTCATATTTGTGTCGGTTGGCAGAGCGAAACCGATGATAGCATATTAAATGATAATTATTCTATACATTACTTTATTTTGCGGTCACGGTGTATCAGTTTCACAAAAAGAAATGCAAAACAAACCATTCGGTGATTCTGTTGCCGCAGGTGTTTCATCAGTGTGATTGCTCCCCTCAATGATCCTTTCATTAGGCTGCATTGGCTTTCGTTTGGGCTCAAATTGATAACCCAAAACACCAAAGAAAGGTTCATAACTCTCCTCGCCACCATTAGAAGAATGTTCGTTACGTTGGATTCGTCGCTGCAAATAGAAACAAAATTGTCCTGCCATCATCGCCGCCATTCAGTACTAAGCGTTGAGCCGGCTGTTTCCCGAAAGTGACGTCACGGACACAATATGCTTGATTTCTGGCATCTCGGGGGCGGGTCCTTTTAGCTTGACAATCGACCTAATTTCTATCATTTTCTTGGTGTTGCGATGTGTGTAATTACACGAAGTGGCATGATATGAATTCAAAAGGCATGCGTTGATGGATAAATGATGGAATATTAGCATTTCCCCAGGTGTTGTCATACCCTTTAACAATGTAAATGCCATCTTGAGGATTTATTGTCATAATAAACAAATACAGTACTTATGTACTGTATGTTGAATGAATATATTCGTCCGAGTTTTATTCATTTTTTTCTTAATGCATTGCCAAAATGTATACGATCGGAAAAAAATATCGGGAATGATTGGAATTGAATCGGGAGAAAAAAGCAATCGGATCGGGAAATATCGGCATCGGCAGATACTCAAACTAAAACGATCGGGATCAGATCGGGAGCAAAAAAACATGATCGGAACAACCCTATTTATTAGGTACTAAAGTAACACAAGCATTAAAAGCAGGTATGTTTATATTTTGCTATTAGCATTTTAGTAATCGATAATCATGTTTATTGATTAGGGGAGAACAAGTATTTGATACACTGCCAATGGGAAAACCAATTGGCAGTGTTTTCCCATTGGCAGTGTATCAAATACTTGTTCTCCCCTCTGTATATGTTTTAGGGCTGTCAAACAATTAAAATTTTTAATCGAGTTAATTACAGCTTAAAAATTAATTAATCGCGATTCAAACTATCTATAAAATATGCCGTATTTTTCTGTGAATTATTGTTGGAATGGAAAGATAAGACGGATATATGTATTCAACATATTTGTTTATCATAACAATAAATCAACAAGATGGCATTAACATTATCAACATTTTGTTAAAGCGATCCATGGATAGAAAGACTTGTAGTTTTCTTAAAAGATAAATGTTAGTACAAGTTATAGAAATTTTATATTAAAACCCCTCTTAATGTTTTCGTTTTAATAAAATTTGTAAAATTTTCAATCAAAAAATAAACTAGTAGCCCGCCATTGTTGATGTCAATAATTACACAATGCTCATGGGTGCTGAAGCCCATAAAGTCAGTCGCACCCAAGCGCCAGCAGAGGGCGACAAAACTCCAAAAAACACAAGTAACAAGTTGACATTGCACTGTGCTGTCATTTTAATCTGTTTGAGCGGGGCATGTGCGTTGATTGCGTGAAATATTTTAACGTGATTAATTTAAAAAATTAATTACCGCCCGTTAACGCGATAATTTTGACAGCCCTGTTTTTGTTTGTTGATTAGCATGTTAGCAAAAATAATACTGAATGGGAATGGAAATACAACTGAAGGGAAACGGTATTTTCGGTAACATGCTAATCGCTAAACATACCTGCTTTTATTTAATAGTTATTTAGGGAACACATGCAATATGGTATGGTATTTTTGCAAATATGCTAATAGATAGACATCTTTATCGATTATATACTTTTATGATAGCAATTAGCATGTTAGCAGAAAAACCTTTTCCATTCAGTAATGATTTTAAATATTTATCGATTAGCATGTTAGCAAAAATACCATACCATATTGCATGTCTTACTTAAATAACTAATAAAACTAGAAACTACAATTTCTGGAGAAATTACTCTGGGTGTTTGCACTGTGATGATACATAACTTAACCCGGCCCAGTTTGGCTTGGGGACATTTCGGGGACAATATCAGGTCATTTCCTGTTGATTTGGGGACATTTTTTTTTTGCCATTGAAAATGAATGGTAAAAAGTTTGGACGTCCATGGACGTCAATGGCAGCACCCTCCATAAGCGTCAATGGAATAGGGGACATTTATGGGACACGTCGTATTGAGATTTGGTCATTTCCTGTTATTTTTTTATTTTTTATTTTTTATTTTTTTAAACCTGTCCTGTTCAGTTGTTTGACACAGAGAATGGAAGTCTAAGTGCCCGGATTCTGAACAGTTTTAATGTTTCACATGGAGAGTCTGACATACTCCCATTGTGATCCTTCAAAATACCTTTTTATTATGACAAAGCAGCGAACAGGAAGGGATTATGGGGGGACAGAAGAAAAGAAATACAAGAGAAGAAAGAAAAGAAACACATACACAAACAACAACAACAAATACATTGAACATCTAAACTAGTTACTAATATGCTGGTGCTATCGTCAGCGAGATGTATTTCCGGTTTACACCATGTGGGGGCCAATTGGCCAGTGAAAGAGGAGAATGGGGGTGGGGGTGTCTATAAGACTATAAGCTAAGTGATTGAAAGGGGTAGAGTGTACACAAATCAGTTCTGTGATCTAGAACCCAGTAATCGTGTGAATCTCTTATGAGTGTAAGCCCGTTGGCGACCAACCCTACGCCGCCGCATCGCCAATCCCGGCACCGGAACCCCCAACCCGAGCATGCCCTACCACATCCAGCAGCACGCAAGCCCCACCGGGCGCGCGACAGCCACGCAGACGGGCGGAGAAACCGCGCGGGCGCCAACCCAGGGCCACGGCCCCCACCCAGCCAGCCCGGGGAGGGAGGGCGGTTTGGAGGGGTGGGGGGGCCATGCGCAGCCCATCCCTCCTCCCGCCGCCCAGCAAAGGAGCCACCGTCCCCCCCCCCCCGGACCCAGGGTGGTCCCCCGGGCCACCCGCGCGCCCATCAACCGGCCTTCAGGGATGGCAGGAGGGGACGCATCACCAACCCCACGCCTACACCCACCCCCGCCCGCCCATTGGTCATTTCCTGTTGATCTGGGGAAATTGTTTTTTTTTGTTTTTTTTGCCTTTGAAAACGAATGGGAAAAATTTTGGACGTTCATGGACGTCAGTGGTCTCAACTTACATAGGCGTCAATGGAATCCAAGTATACTAGCATCAATAGAATGAAAAAAACATGATTAAATGCCATTGGAAATGAATGGGAAGTTTGGACGTCCATGGACGTCAATGGAAGCACCCTCCATAAGTGCTAATGGATTCGGGGACATTCGGGGACACGTCCTATTGATATCTAATCATTTCCTGTTGATTTGGGCACGTTTTTTTATTCATTGAAAATGAATGGGGAAAATTTTGGACGTCCATGGAGGTCAATGGCAGCACCCTCCATAAGCATCAATGGAATCAGGGACAATTGGGGGACACGTCTTATTAATATTTGGTCATTTCCTGTTGATTTGGGGACATTTTTTTTACCCATTGAAAATGAATCGGAAACAATTTGGACGTCTATGGACGTCAATGGCAGCCCCCTCCATAAGCGTCAATGGATTCTGGGACATTTGAGGGACACGTCCTGTTGATATCTGGTCATTTCCTGTTGATTTGGGGACTTTTTTTTTTTTTTACCCATTGAAAATGAATGGGAAAAATCTAGTCGTCCATAGCCGTATTGCCGTTTGTGGTGCAACAGAAAGTTTTTCGGAGCCATTTGAAAAATTCACTGCATCGCGCAAAAATTCCGGATGTGTCGATACTTGAAAGGTGCCGATCAGTCAAAATCTTTTTCAAAGACCCAGATAATAAACGCAGGTACATTTTTTATCGATTATATACTTTCATGTTTATCGATTAGAATGTTAGCAAAAATACCACTGAAGGGAAATGGGTTTATTGCTAACATGCTAATCGGTAAACATACCAGCTAACGTTATTTATGTAGCACATGCAATATGGTATGTTATTTTTGCTAACATTCTAATAGATAGACATTTTTATCGATTATATATTTTTATGTTCATGGATTAGTATGTTCGAAAAAAAATACCATTCCCCTTCAGTGATGTTTTTGCTAACATGCTAATCAAAAAAACATAAAAGTATATGATCGATAAAGATATCTATTACTATATTAGCAAAAATACCATACCATATTGCATGTGTTACTTAAATAACTAATAATTAGCATGTTAGCAAAAATACCATTTCCCTTCAGTGATGTTTTTGCTAACATGCTAATCGATAAACGATAAAAACATCACTGAAGGGAAATTGTATTTTAGCTAAAATGCTAATTTTTAGTTATTTAAGTAACACATGCAATATGGTATCGTATTTTTGCTAATATCTTAATAGATAGGCATTCTTTTTTTCAATTATATACTTTGTTTTTCGATTAGCTTGTTAGCAAAAATACGATTTTCCTTTTCAGTGATGTTTTTGCTAACATGCTAATCAATAAAGATACCAGCTTTTATTTTATGTATTAGTTATTTAAGTAACACATGCAATATGGAATGGTATATTTGCTAACAAGCTAATAGATAGATATTTTTTATCGATTTTATACTTTAAAGATTACTTTAAAAATACCACTTCCCTTCAGTGATGTTTTTGCTAACATGCTAATCGATAAACATTTTAAAACATCACTGAAGGAAATGGTATTTTTGCTAACATGCGAATTATTAGTTATTTAAGTAACACATGCAGTATGGTATGGTATGTATGCTAACATGCTAATAGGTAGACATCATTATCAATTATATACTTTTATTTTTATCAATTAGCATCTTAGAAAAAATACTTACCATTCCCCTTAAGCGATGTTTTTGCTAAAATGCTAATCGTTTACCATTTAAACACATCACTGAAGGGAAATGGTATTTTTGCTAACATGCTAATTATTGGTTGTTTAAGTAACACATTCAATATGGTATGGTATTTTTGCTAACATGCTAGTAGATAGACATCTTTATCGATTATATACGTTTATATTTATCGATTAGCAAAAATACCATTCCCCTGAAGTGATGTTTTTGCTAACATGCTAATCGATAAACATTTAAAAACATCATCAAAAAATAATAATAATAATAAAATAAAATAATAACATCACTGAATGGAGAAGGTATTTTTGCTGACAGTCTAATCAAAAACATAAAAGTATATGATAGCTAAAGATGTCTATCTTTTAGCCTGTTAGCAAAAATACCCTACTATATTGCATGTGTTACTTAAATAACTAACAACATAAAAGCAAATCATATTTTTGCAAACATGCAATTGATAAATACAAAAGTATATAAACCCATACCATATTGCATGTGTTACTTAAACAACTAATAAAATAAAAGCAGGTATGTTTATCAATTAGCCTGTTAGCAAAAATACCATTTGCTTTGAGTTTATTAGTTATTTAAGCAACACACAAGTTAGCAAAAACATCACTGAAGTGAAATGGAATTTTTGCTAGCATGCTAATCAATAAACATTTAAAAACATCACTGAATGGAAAATGTATTTTTGCTAACATGCCATTTAATATCATAAAAGTATCTAATCGATAAGATGTCTATCAATTAGCATTTTAGCAAAAATACAATACCATATTGCAGGTGTTACATGAATAACAAATAAAATAAAAGCAAATGGTATTTTTGCTAACATGCTTTCATTGTTTGTTTTCCTTTCATACCTAATGATAGAAAAACAGGTATGTTTATGTTTAGCGATTAGCATGTAGCAAAAATACACCTATTTCCCTTCAATATAAACTATCGAGCGAACATTGAAAAACATTGGAACTACAAATTAAACCTCAACAATAAAAATATTGAAGATAAAATTAAGTTGCCACATTGTAGACACTTCAAATAAATGTTTTCTCATATAAAAATGTCAATCTGCTTCATTTCTATTAATTCCTGAGAGTGCAAGGATTGCTCCTATAATGAGCTGCGAAAACAAACACTGCAAAGCGACCTTAATGCCCCCTAATGAATCAAACGTTTGTTATTTCGTGAGCAGCGATGCCATTAGCTCATTTATCACTTACAGCTGCAAAAAGACTGATTAACACTAATGGTGTCACATCATCTGCTGAGGTGGCAGGAAGAGGTCGTGAATCCGTAGTGTTGTTTCCTTGACGACCCCCCCGACTTCAAATAGGTCCGTAGACACTTCTTTGGCCCGTACAGCTGGCACGAGGGTGTCAATGTGTGAGGCTGCGTGCCGTTTCTCATCTTTGCCATTCTCTTTTTCAGCTGCTTGAGTACTGATAAGTGGAATGGCAAATCAACAGATGGCATACTTTTCCCTACCTATCTGGAATTTTAAAAAAGAAACAGTTTTTCTTATCATTCACAGGCCTGACCTGAGCGGGGTGTCAAATTCAACCATTTTTTGGTCAAAACGCCAGATTCAGTAAATAACTAATAACTCCTTGATACAAGGTTAAATCTTTTTCATATCTGGCATGTATAAGAGGTATCCCAGCCTGAACACGACTGCATTGAAATATTAGCCTGAATAAATTGTCAACTTGTTTTCGGTGAGCCTTCTTTAAAGGGTATGAAAACGCAAAGGGGGTGTGAGACATCAATAGAACCGTTATGTGCCAAGATAACAAATATTGATAAAGTTAACAAAAAAATCAATCACATTAATGAGCACTTATCGAAAATAGATCGAAAATGACGAACATTTCCGAAAGTGTTCCGGAAACAGCCGAATGGGGCGGAGACGTCATAACAAGGAGACAAAAGGTCGAGGCAGGTGCCATCGTTGTTTATCGACGAGAGAGTTGCGTTCGTGTTTTATCAAAAAATCGCTAAAATGGTTCAAACCTGTCATGCTATGTGGTTTACAAATAGCCATTTGTCGCAATGTAGTACCCATGAGTTGCCGAACGCGAGAAAAAGAGCTGGACTACGCAGACAACGAGTAAAGTTCGTCAGTGCTAAGAGGGCTAATTTTGCAATTTTACAGGGAAACGGGAACCTGACGAGCCAGAAGATGTGCCTACAACCTCAAAGAAAACAACATTTATGCTACTTCCCAATCACTAAAGACCCACGAACTGCGAAGGAGTGAATTCGTGACCCGTATGTGAATAAATCGAGTGATTCGAGCATGTCTGTGGAACAGGAATATCAGCTTGTAGAGATCGCAAATCACGGCGACTTAAACGTACATTTGAGACAACAACTCTACCAAAGTTCTGGATTAAAGTCATTTCGGAATATCCCGACATCGCTTGGAGCGTGCTGAAAACTGTGCTACAATTTCCAACGTCGCTAGCTTGATGCTAGCTTCTCTCACTCTCCCATCTCGTCTCAACGAAACAAACTCAGCCCTCCCACTGATTCAGCGGGTGAGTTGTATTTTTTCCCTGCAATTAACACAACGGGGCTAAAAACAAATGCTATTTTATATTTGCTGTATTTTTCTGCCGCACATTGCCGGTGTTCTGACAAAGTTGGCATGCGCGTAACGTTAAAAAGGACCGCGAATGCAGCGATTCCTAAGTACACACTACAAACTTTCTTTAAAGAAAGGAATATTAACTTACGTTTGCCATGTTTGGTGTACACAACAACTGCACGTAGCCCTCTCACTTAACGACTTCGCCGTGTCGTTAAGCGTTAATTTACGCCATTTCCGTGTTGCACATGTATGTTTGTGCTGTAAATAGTTTTTTAGCACCATTGGATAACATTGAGAGTCCAACTGAATATAAAAGAGGGACACCGGTCCATGAAAAAAAGACCCAAATCACACCGGGGACCCCTGCTCTAATCCCATTCATATTTGTGTCGGTTGGCAGAGCGAAACCGATGATAGCATATTCAATGATAATTATTCTATACGTTACTTTATTTTGCGGTCACGGTGTATCAGCTTCACAAAAAGAAATGCAAAACATACCATTTGGTGTTTCCCACACGAACTGTTGTCGGGGTTTCATCAGTGTGATTGCTGCCCTCAATGATCCTTTCATTAGGCTGCATTGGCTTTCGTTTGGGCTCAAATTGATAACCCAAAACACCAAAGAAAGGTTCATAACTCTCCTCGTTACCATTAGAAGAATGTTCGTTACGTCGGATTCGTCGCTGCAACTAGAAACGTAATTGTCCGCCATCATCGCCGCCATTCAGTACTAAAGCACCGAGCCGGTTGTTTCCTTGTTTTGATGTCACGCCCACAATCTGCCAGATTTCCGGGATCTCGGGGGCGGGTCTTTTTAGCTTGAAATTGACCCAAATTTCTCTCATTTTCTTGGTGTTGCGATGTGTGTAATTGCACGAAGTGACATGATATGAATCCAAAAGGCATGCGTTTATGGATAAATGATGGAATGTTAGCATTTCCCCAGGTGTTGACATACACTTTAATCATTTCATAATTGAATCAGTACAAAGGGTTAAGACTAAGATAAACGTGCGGAGTTTGGCCTTCTGGCCAGATTGTTTGGTCTTGCCGGCCCGGGTCGTTGGAGCTGTGCCGTGTGGGTCCAACACTTCGGCTGGCGCGATTCTGGTGGTCTGACTAGAAGGTCAGATTATTTCAATAGCTAGCTCAGCTATTCTCCCATTCCACCATAACCACGTCATCACCTCCAGCGTGTATAAAACATGGCGCCCTCCGTAGGTCAAAACATGTACTAAATATTATAGATTTTTAAATCAATGACAATAATATATGTGTTTCTAATAACATCTTTTAGTAAAAGAGTTGTGGCTTATTAGAGCCTACAAGTCTTTAAGTCTGAAGTTCCCTTAAACCAGTACTTCTCAAATAGTGGGGCGCGCCCCCCCGGGGGGGCGCAGAGCGATGCCAGGGGTGGCGCGTGTGACCTCGGGGAACATGCTTTTTTTTTTTTTTTTTTGCCGTACTAGATTAAAGTGTACTTGCACATCCACTCAGTTGGTGGCAGTGGCGCTCTCATTTTCAAAGTGCGCACAGTATTTTTGAAGTAAGCAAGAGCACACGGAAGAGACTCATGGAGAGCTGGAGAGCTGTGCGCAGTTTTCGAAAGCCATTTTCCGGCCGGACTCACGCAGCAACCCACGGTCTTCTCCGGTTCTCACGTGACCGCCCGAGAAGTGCCATTCTCGGCTTGGGATCGTCACGACGACCGCCTTCACCTACGGTTCTCCCTCGGCTGCCGAGAATGCGCTTTTTTCGGGCCGTTTGCCTTTTGGCTTTGACATTTAATTCAGTGGTAGACGAGGAAAGACCACTGTTCACTGTGTCTAAAAATGATTATAGCGGACAGCCGGAAGCCAAATCAAGTAAGACGCTACTTAAAGACATTAGACCCCAATCTCATTGATAAGCCGCTTGGTTGTTTTTCAGCGAAAACGTGCCGAATATTGCCAACAATCGTCCGCTTTGTCAGTGTTATATCAGTAAACCAGTGAGCACTGTTAGCATGCTCAGTGCAATATAACCCCACATCATTGCAAACTGGAGGTGACACTGCGAGCAGCGAAAATAAAAACTGTTCATCTGTCCAATAACACTTTTGTTTCTTTCTTTCTTCTTCTATTCAGTTTTGGTTTTTCGGTCAAATTTTTTGGCATACTGTCCTCATGAGTTAATGTTTCTAATCAATTTGAATTTGTTATTATTTACTGATTTTATTTTTCAGTATCAAATGGTCAAAAATGTACCTTGAGTGTATTTTTACAGTTTGGATGTGACTTTTTTTTTTTTTTAATTCAGGCAAATTGATGCGCATTGTCTTTTCTGTTACAAACAAAACAATGTTAATAAAGTTATACTTTATAAGTTGATCTCTGTTATTTTCTCTAATAGAAAAAAAAGGATACAATGTGAGGCAGAGGCGTACTTATAATAGTAATATTATAGACAAATGATACTATTTACAGTGACGGCAGAGTTTGGGGGGGGCGCGAAACATTTACGTCTTCCTTGGGGGGGCGTAACAGAAAATAATTGAGAAGCACTGCCCTAAACAGAAGGTTGCCTCGGTTCCTCACCGAGGCATTTTGGCAGTTTATACTAGTTCCTGAGGTTTCCTGCTCAGTACCTTTACTTGCACCTTGCAAGCCGCAAAACACTAACTGACTTGGGGAAGTGACAAATTGAGGGGTTTTGGCAGTCGGTTGGCGGTAAAACATGCCTGTTTACATGGGAGGATCCCGCAGAACCGCATGACGTGCCGCTGGCAGCCAATAAAAGGCGAGGAGGAGAGCGAGAGGGAGGCCGAGAGTAGGAGACAGGAAACGGCAAGGAATGCGCAGACGATGTATTTCTCGAAAATGGTAGACTTTATGATTCACAGTTTGGCTAGCGGACTTTTACTCGTTCTCGAGTGGAAGTAGCGCCGTCAAATTATGGTGGGAAAAAAGTAAAGGCCAGTATCATCATACTTCAGCATTTTATGGATTTTACACCACCCCATTAAATCACCAAAGGACCCGTCAGTCAGTGCGCCGGGCCTCATGTTTAAAGGGGCGTGGGGACAAAACTTATAAGACTCTCTGACAGAAAATGTCTGAGAAGGGAAACCCTATCCTGCACTTGTCATTGCGATTCAGGAACGTTCTATGATTTAGAGGGTGGAGAGCACAGGGATGTGGGCACACAATTCAATGGCAGAGCAGACAAAGGATGTCTGTTTTCTCACAATGGAAACCTTGTTGGCATTTTCTTTAGTGCCCTGGAGAAAACTCAAAGATTGAACACTCCGTTGTCCCCCGTCCTCTCAAATGGAAATGATTTGGATCGCCTGGGATTTGCATCTAAGGGAAATCTCTTGCTGATTGATAGCTCGCATTGGGTCGATCCGTCCAAAGGATAGCACCCAACACCCACAGTGTATTTGTCTTTGAAATGAACGATTGTAACATTTATTTTCACACTTGTACCCGACTAAAGAAAATTTTGATCCATTTAATCAATTGTTGTGAAACGGAATAGAGTGATTCATCATGTTTTGAGGCATTTTTGGCGAAATTAAATGCTCAGAAAACACTTGTTTGTAATACAAAAAAAACATCCGCTCATAGGAAGAGTTTGACTTTTGGGCAAGGGGGTGCACAACATGTTGATGACCCCAAAACGCAGTGTCAGTAATTAAATTAATTTACGAGAATATTTATAATAATAAAATTAGCGTTTTTTTTATTCCCGTCGTTCTTGAGGGGAATTCAAAATCAGGCTGCTTAGGACAGATATATACTCGCCAAGATCATCACCCATTGAATACGGTACGCCCGCCGGTGTCGTGCCAATGTAGTTACCCCAGTCAAAAATAGTATCCCCTGGGGGGAGAAATATGGAGGTAGATTTGTTTCTTCATCATTCGATAAAGAAAAATGTGTTTGAATGCAAAAATAAATTTGAAACTAAAAAAAGTGCATTTGAAAGCTGTTTTTCTTTGAATTTCTTTTTGACTGCAGCTTTTTTTTTTTTTTTTATTGATGCAACTTTTTTGATTGAAGTCATGTTTTTTTGCGTTTGGGCCAAATTTTGGCTAGGACATTTGTGTCTTTATTATTCAATCAAAAAATAAGTTGCTTCAAACAAAAAATATATTTTCAAACGAAAAATCACTTCAAAAAAAAAAAAAGAGACATTTCAATCATAGAAAAAAAGTTTTTGAATGCATAAAAATATTTGAGACTCAAATATTTGCATTTGAACACTTAATTTTTTAATTTAAAAAAGTTTGATTTTAGCAATCCTTTTTGTGTTTGGGCCATATTATGAGTAGGACATTTGTATCTAAATCATTCAATTCCCCCAAAAAGTTGCTTGAATCAAAAAAAGTATTTCCAAACAAAGAAAAAAATCATTTGAAAAATAAAATTGCCCTACCCTAGTTTTGTTTTTGTTTGGGTTTTTTTGTAAATAATATGCAAAGCAAATGACTGTCTAAGGTGCTAGTCACATGATCTGTTTGAAAAATAACTTTGACCCATTATAAAAATATATTTTTTTGTTCATTTCATTCATTTTTAGGAAAGTCAATTACATGCAATGACACTTTTCGGCCACTAAGGGGGCTTGGCTCCCCTGCCCCCCCCCCCCCCCCCCCCCCCTTAAACTCTGCTTATGCATCTGCTGCAGAAATTTTAGTTGCATTAGCTCGCGATGCTTTTCAACCTTGTTCTGCTCAATCAGTGTCGTTTTTGGCAGCCCTTTTAATTTTCGTCTTTTGGACTAAAATAATTATTAGTCTTCGTCATTTCTAAATGTTTTCGTCTAGTTTTAGTCAGGGGTTCATTCGTGCCGGAACAAGATCCGGCACCTCTCGATTTTGGCCTCCCTGTGTTCCGGGACTTATTTGGGCAGATCCGGCACCTCTCGTGTACAGAAAATATCAAAACTAGGGCTGTCAAACGATTAAAAAATTTTAATCGAGTTAATCACAGCTTAGAAATTACTTAATCGTAATTAATCGCAATTCAAACCATCTCTAAAATATGCCATATTTTTCTGTAAATTATTGTTGGAATGGAAAGATCAGACACAAGACGGGCATAAAGATTCAAGATACTCAACATAAGTACTGTATTTGTTTATTATAACAATAAATCCACAAGATGGCATTAACATTATTAACATTCTTTCTGTTAAAGGGATCCACGGATAGAGAGACTTTTAGTTCTTAAAAGATAAATTTGAATACAAGTTATAGTAATTTTATATTAAAACCCCTCAATGTTTTCGTTTTAATAAAATTTGTAAAATTTTCAATCAAAGAAATAAACTAATAGCTCGCCATTGTTGACATCGCCGAGCGGGACGCCACATGGGCTCCCTGCCGTTCTTCCACAGTGTCTTTAACCACGTAAGGTAGTGTTTGAAATATACCACAAGGTATCAATGGCGAGTTTTAGATTAATTAGAGATCTAGCCAAGGCAAAGTCTAAGTTTTATGTATATTTTGCATAGCTATTTTGATTGGAAATGCCAGTTCTCTTTGCATTGAGTGCTTTTCTTTTTGTGAACATTATTTTTTTGAGGGATAGGAATATTATTTTTGTTAGGCTTTCACTAAAAGATACCATAGCGACTTAACTGTTTCGCCCAAATGCATGATGGGAAGTTGGGCAACCATGACTGTCAGTGGTGGCTGCAAATGGTATACGGTATGTTCTGCGTTATGTTTAATAATGCGTGTTAAGAAAAAGATCGTCTCCTGTGAGAGATAGGATTTTTTTTTTTTTTTTTGTGCTTTCACTAAATGATACTGTAGCGACTTTACTGTTCCGCCAAAATGCATGATGGGAAGTTGGGCAACCATGACTGTCAGTGGTGGCTGCAAATGATATATCTTCTCTACGTTGTGTTCAATACAGGGTGCTTAGAAAAAGATCGTCTCCTGTCATTCTTCCCAATGTCCCTTGCCGCAATAGTTATGTTTGTTGTGAAAGAGATGTCAAAGCTTGTGCCATTAAAAGGCGCAGTCCAATGAACACCTATGTTCACTCGCATTTCTCTGCCTTGTCGCTCTCAATGTGCTAAAATGCCGTGATTGTAAATTGTTTGAGGCAATGCATGAGCAGGTCATTGTGAGCATGCGGTAATTGCATCAAATACTTTAACGTGATTAATTTTTTTAAAAATTATTACTGCCCGTTAATGCGATAAATTTGACAGCACTAATAAAAACTTCTTTTTTTTTAATGTATTGTAATAGCCTTGAATGGGGGGGAAGGAGAGGAGTCGTTGATGGCTTTCTCTACTTTATCGTGGCAACAATAAGAAAATAATAAACAAAATTACAGCGGACTGCCTCCACATTCAACCGCTAACTTTTCCTTCTCGCCTGTCTCCCCTTCGCTTTCTACTACCTCACAGCTCTCCAGTCCCAGAGTCTCTTAAAGGGACCGTGCATAGTTACGGACATTACAGTGTAAAATAATAATATGCATAAATTCATGTACTTTATGGTTACTGTCTTCAGAAGAGGCTTCCTCCTGGGGTGACAGCCATGCACACCAATTTGATGTAGAGTACGGCGTATGGTCTGCGCACTAACAGGCTGACCCCCCACCTCTTCAATCTCTGCAGCAATGTTGACAGCACTCCTGTAACGAGTCACATGACATTTTGGAGGGAAAATGACAAGCAGTACTCAATTTGGACATTTAGGGATGTACGTCTTTTCAAAGGCGTGTACTCACTTTTGTTGCCAGGGTTTTAGATATTAATGGGTATATTTTGAGTTATTTTGGGGGGGAAATAAATTAACTTTATTATATCAGATGCACACAGACTACTTTTCATTGCGTCAAAGTGTCATTTTGTCAGTGTTGTCCCATGAAAAGATATACTTAAATATCTGCAGAAATGCGAGGGGTGTACTCACTTTTGTGATACACTGTATGTCTTGTTGTTTTTGGTTTTCTGTTCTGTATCTTTGGCCTTTTCTATTTTCCTTTCTGTCACTTTTTGCTCACTGCATTCTCCTAATAAACAAAACACAATGATCACTGAGCCCTGCTCCTCCTCCTTGTGTGTGTGTGTGTCTTGATTGCAGGATTGGACAGATGGGTGAGCCTGGGACCAGGTGGAGTCGATCATTGTTAACTGCCTACTTAAGCCAGTCCCTGGCCTCACTTCGTCGCCAGATCAACAACTCAACTTCACGAGTTTGTGACTCTAGTGTTCACTTTGATCTAAGATTTCTATTGCTTCTATTCAACTCAGCTTGTCTTTGTTTACAGATCCTGCCTTGACAGTAGTGATGGCAAAATGAAGCCCCATGAAGCAGTGAAGCCCTGCAGGGAAATGAGTCACACACACCTAGGGGCTTCAAGAGGATTGATTACCTCGACTACGCCATCATGTGGACAGAAAAATGTATAACATGCTTGGTGCATGAATCATGCTCTGATTACAAAGAAAATACATATTTTAAGTTTAACATGAATTATTGTGTGTAACTTTGTCTATGTGCATATGAAACAAGTGAAAATGTGAAATGAGGCAAAATGTGCTTACTCATTTTTATTTAGAAACAATATTTTTTCCAAAGTTTTTGGACTCAGGCGGTTTCTTTTTTTGCAGAGAATTTCACCTGCTTTTGAAAAAACTCTTTCACATGGCACTGATGAAGCAGGGGTGCATAGATAGGATACAGCAAGTTTGTATAAAGTTGGAAATGTATATTTCTGTGATTCCCAGTACTGAAGGGGACTTTCAACTCCGCTTTTATTTCGAACTCCAATCAAGCCAAGCGAATCAGATCCTGAATCAGTCACGTGGTACAGCCGCTCGCAAACGCTTTACTGAATCAGCCACCTGGTACACCTGCTCGCGAATCATTTCCTGAATCAGTCACGTGGTACACCTGCTTCGCGGGGCAACAAACGTCACCACGTAAGTCGTCAACACGCGCATCGGCTCGCGGTTCATGAACCGCTCATCTACATTACTCGGCACACACTTCAGGGATTCGACCCGAGGAGCACATCACTACTTGACAGCTCACCTGCTCACTCGCCAAATGCCCACCAGATCATTTGGACACAGGCTTTTGTATTACGCAATAAACTATTGTTACCGCTGCCACCTTGCCTGCCTTCTCTGCGCTTAGGTCCCCCCGCTCACCTAGAACCGTAAGACACAATGAATAATCACAATGGAAGGATATCATATTCTCATATCAGACCTGTTAAAATTCACGATTTGGTCGGGAGACTCCCGATTTTGACCCCAATGCTCACGCCTCACGATTAGAAAGCCAAATCTCCCGATTTTCCAAAAATGTCTTTTTTTTTTTTTTACGTTTTTGTTTGTCACCGTTTTGTAACGATACCATTCGGCCAGATTCGGAAAGTGACCAACAACGAATAGCCTGGCCGTCTCCGACTTCCCTGCCCTCACTCCCCTTCAGAGCTGGAAAAGCCCAACCAAACATCTGGCAGGGAGGGAAGAGGCGAAGCACCACCGACTTCCCAAGATGCTGGCACTAATAAACCGGCTTTTAGACTGGTTCAAGTCTTTATTTTGGAAGGAAGAGATGGAGCTGACCCTGGTCGGCCTCCTGTATTCGGGAAAAACGACGTTCGTCAACATAATTGCCGTAAGTCTTACCTGCCAGCGATAGCTAACTAGCCTAATGCTAATAGCATTAGAGCTAATGATGGGAGAACGATGAGGAAGAAGTCGCTGCTTTACTCTGTGTTTTCGTGGATCAAACATCATGGAATATTAAACCACTGCGGTCCTACCCCCACAATATATGAATTTAAGTGAGAAAGCGTATCGTTGCTTACTTGAAGTTTAATCATTTAGATTCGCTGTTATGCTAAAGCTAAGGTGTATACTATACACTTTATTACATTATATCATTATTACTGTGCTGAAACAAAAAATATAAAGTTTCAATTCTAAGTTACAATTCAATTAAAAAACTGCCATGACAAAGATACTTTTAAAAACAAATATGATTAATTTTCTAAATGATGTAATTAATGTTTTTAATCTTGCTGATTTAGTCTGACGAAACCCTAATTGGAGTGATGGTTGATGAGATGAAGAGGCTGCTGAGGAAGCTGATGTCCAAATTTGTGCAAATGGATGTGATCAGGAAAGCTGAGGATATCCTAGATGTTGATTACAGGAACAAGGAGAACTGGCATGACACAGGCAACATAGCAGTATCACATGATGCCAGACAATACATGGAGCAAGTTGAAGACTATGTCTGATGCCACCAAAAAGATGTTCTTTGACAGTGTAGTTAATTTTTACACGAGTGTTGTGACCAAAATGAACTTGAAAAAAAATGGTTGTATTTTGTCTTAGCGATTGTCGCGCGCGCGCGCGTCATCGGAGTTGGCAAACAGAAATCTCCCTATTTGCAATTTCTACAACTTAACAGGTATGTCATATGACACATTAAAATTGTTCAGACCCATAGGACACTCAAATTACCATTTTCCGTGTCTAGCAGCTGAACAGGACAGGTTAAAAAAGATCATTTTTGTCCCTTCCAACCTTTTTCAAAAGCTGTTTTCTTCAAATTGCCATCACAATTCTGTTTGCCAAGTCATTATTGGTACATTATAAAAGTTCAGCAGTGTTATTCATATGGCTTGGAGGCTCGTGCGGTTTTTGTGGGTAAAAAGCAAAAGTTCATACGAAAATACACTCAGATGGGATTTAGCTGACGAAGACATCCGCAGCTGCCTTTGTCGTCTGTGCACGTGCTCACTCCTACACGCTTCTCCCATTACTTGTCTGTTACCGTTGCATGGCTCATGTGGGCCAGATGTACGCACACACACACACACACACATTGGAGACATCCTGATTTCTAACCACAAGGAGACAACTGGAAAAGTAATGGAGACGGGAGTGGGGGAGGAATGCGGATAGAGATATGCGGGTTTCTGACGGTTCATGGCTGCAAGGTGAGCGAGCGCAGGGGTCAAGGGGACGCTGGGGAAAGACGACGATACGCTGCAAAACGTCATATGGCGGCTTCCTGCGGGTGTCTACCACGGGATCGGTCCTGACATGTCGCTTGACTTTCTCCTGACTTGTTATTTTGGCGCAAACACAAAACATTTGCTTTATTGTCGTGCACTACCCCCACAGGCTGATCTGCTTTCATTGCAGGACCTTGAGATAAGAGTTTTATTCATTGAAGCTTAAAAGGAACCTCGGACTTAAAGACTTGTAGGCTCTAATAAGCCACAATTGTTCTCTTTTATTAAAGTATGTTATTATAAACACATACTGTGTATGTATTATTGTCAATGATTTAAGAATCTATAATATTTAGTACATGTTTTGACCTACGGAGGACACCATGTTTTACGCGTGCAATGCACGCTGGGGGTGATGGCACTGTTGGGCTGGACTGGGAGAATAGCTGTGCTAGCTAGCGAGCAAAGCTAGTATGATGACTGGCATGAGTTTGTCACTGGTCAGATGGTATTGTTACAGAGTTGTGGGATGAGTTCCCGACGTCGTACCTGCATCCGATTCCAGCTCATCAGCAGTGTCTTTAAACCGATCCTAGGCGGCTTGCCGAGATATTGACTTGCTGCCATTTGACAGTTTGTATTCTTCGTTGTTCTTTGCATCCTGGACGTGATTTTTTTCATCTGTCTGTTACCCTGATTTTTTTTAATCATCTACACTGCTGGCCAAAAGTATTGGCACCCCTGCAATTCTGTCAGATAATGCTCAATTTCTCACAGAAAATGATTGCAATTACAAATGCTTTGGTAGTAATAACTTCCTTGATTTTGCTTGCAATGAAAAAACACAAAAGAGAATGAAAAATAATAAATCATTATCATTTTACTAGGGCTGTCATATTTATTGCGTTAACCGGTGGTAATTAACTTTTTTAATTAATTACGTTAAAATATCTAATGTACTTAGCTAGTACTGCAATGATTAATCGATTAACTCGAGTATTCGATTAGAAAAAAATATTCGAACAAAATGTTGTTGCTTTGAGTATTCGTTTAATTAAAGTGGTGTTGCAATGGTTAATTTTGAAATTGTTTGCATTTAGTTTTATTGATGAGGGTGGATACACTGCCCTCTGGTCTGCCTCTTTTCACATGGCTGAATCCAACTGCTCCCTGTTAAGACCAACATAAACTAATGTTTTTTAATGCATTCATGATTTAGTTTATAGGTATATTTAGCGTTTTTTTTGTGGGAATATGTGTCTGAACCATTTGCTAAGAGCATTGTAAAAAACATTAGCATTTTATAGCATTTAAGCTAGCGGACTATTTCTATGTAAGTTAGCCAATTGTTCTTTTGTTGTACAATGATCATTTTTTAAAAAAATGTTTATGCCATTTGAGGCTCAGCTCAGGTATTTTAATTTTTAATGTTTCCTATCCGATTACTCGATTATTCGAACTAACTAGTCCATCGATTAATCGACTACTAAAATATTCGATAGCTGCAGCCCTACATTTAACGTATGCGCGGAATGACCCACTCACGCATTGCCGCAAACAGACTACAATGGCGCCCTTTTATGTATATTGAGTTAAGAGACAGAGACAAGCGAGTGGAGTGGACACAGGCATTCATTGGGGCCGACTATTTATTGACAACAGCTTCGGCATCTCTTCCACAACAATTATATCTATTGTGGCGAGCAGCGTGGGGTAGAATGACAGGAGATGATCTTTTTCTTAACACCCTGTATTGAACACAACACAGAGAAGATATATCATTTGCAGCCACCACTGACAGTCATGGTTGCCATACTTCCCATCATGCATTGGGGCACAACAGTTAAGTCACTACAGTATCATTTACTGAAAGCTCAACAAAAATAAAATATTCCTATCTCTCGAAAAAAATAATGTTCACAAAAAGAAAAGCACTCAATGCAAAGAGAACTGGCATTCCCAATCAAAATAGCTATGCAAGATAATACTCAGACTTTGGTCAAACTCTATTCAAAGATTTCGTTTAGCTCCACAAATACACTAGATGGCAATATTTAGTCACAATAAAGAAACTCACATTTATCTTTTAAGAATTACAGGTCTTTCTATCCGTGTTCACAGAAAGAATGTTAATAATGTTAATGCCATTTTGTAGATTTATTGTTGTAATAAACAAATACAGTACTTATATACAGTATGTTGAATGCATATATCCGTCTTGTCTTATCTTTCCATTCCAACAATAATTTACAGAAAAACAGGGCATATTTTAGAGATGGTTTGAATTGCGATTAATTACGATTTATTCATTTTTAAGCGGTGATTAACTCGATTCAAAATTTTAATTGCTTGACAGCCCTACATTTTACACAAAAGGGCCAGACAAAAGTATTGGCATCCTCAGCCTAATACTTGGTTGCACAACCTATAGACAAAATAACTGCGAACAACCGCTTCCAGTATCCCTCAATGAGTTTTTTACAATGCTCTGCTGGAATGTTATACCATTACTCTTTAGCCAACTGCTCCAGGTCTCTGAGATTTGAAGGGTGCCATTTTCAGATCTCTCCACAGGTGTTCTATGGGATTCAGGTCTGGACTCATTGCTAGCCAGTCTCCAGTGATTTCTCTCAAACCATTTTCTAGTGATTTTTGAACTGTGTTTTGGGTCATTGTCCTGCTGGAAGACCCATGACTTCTGAAGGAGACCCAGCTTTCTCACACTGGGCCATACTTTATGCTGCAAAATTTGTTGGTAGTCTTCAGACTTCATAATCCCATGCACACAGTCAAGCAGTCCAGTGCCAGAGGTAGCAAAGCAACCCCAAAAAATCGGGGAACCTCCGCCATGTTTGACTATGGGGACCGTGTTCTGTTCTTTGAAGGTCTCGTTTTTTTCCCTGTAAACTCTACGTTGATGCCTTTTCCCAAAAAGCTCTACGTTTATCTCATCTGACCAGAGAACATTCTTCCAAAACGTTTTTGGCTTTCTCAGGTAAGTTTTGGCAAACTCCAGCCTGACTTTTTTAAGTCTCTGGGTCGGAAGTGGGGTCTTCCTGAGAGTCCCTTTTCATTCAGACGGCGACAGATAGTACGGGTTGACACTGTTGTACCTCGGACAGCAGGACAGCCTGAACTTGTTTGGATGTTAGTCGAGGTTCTTTATCCACCATACGCACAATCTTTCGTTGATATCTCTCGTCAATTTTTCTTTTCCGTCCACATCTAGGGAGGTAAGCCACAGTGCCGTGGGCTTTACACTAATTGATGACACTGCGCACGGTAGACACGGGAACATTCAGGTCTTTGGAGATGGACTTGAAGCCTTGTTATTGCCCATGCTTCCTCACAATTTTGCTTCTCAAGTCCTCAGACAGTTCTTTGGCCTTCTTTCTTTTCACAATGCTCAATGTGGTACACACAAGGACACAGGACATAGGTTGTGTCAACTTTAATCCATTTTAACTGGCTACAAGTGTTATTTAGGGGCCGTTTCCATGGTGACTCTCCGAGAATATGAAAAATTTCAAATTTGTATTTATATGGTTCCATCTCCATTCGAACTGTGACGGCCCATGGCCGTTTAATAGTTCATTTTCTGAGGTTCTTCCAGTCAGCTGATCGTCGCCTCCACCAGCTGGCTGCTTCCCCTCCCACTGTGACGACAGCTGATCGACGCAGGACGGACCGACGACGTCACCGCTCCTGATTGGCCACCGGAAAAGGCGCCAAGCTTCTTAAACCTGCCGCTGTCAACGTCGCATTTGACAGTATTCTGTCGCGTTCCTCCTCGCCAGCTATTTGCTCGCCATTCACTCTCGTTTGCATTTGATCGCTACTTTGATACACTCCCGCTTTTTCGGTGAGGTCTTTTGTGTTTATTCGTTATTGGATCTTTTTTGTTCACCACTGTAAATAAGAGCACTGAAGCAAGTAAGGGTAAGTCGCCATTTCTGTTCAACCCGTTTTCTCCTGTTTTGTATAGAGTAGGAAGTTAGGTTAGATGCTGTCTTTTCTTTGTTCCTTTTACATGATCAGGGTTTAGTTAGCGGGTGGGGTTTAAGTGTAGCTCCTTTTGTTTGTTGTTTTGGCCTGGGCTTACCCTGAAATCACGCTTCGTCGGCATTCCGTACATATTCGTTGCGAGTTTGATTGTTCTGTAAATAAACTTGTGTCCACTCGTACTTTTGTGTGGCTTGTTTTATGTTACGCCCTTCGCGAGCCGTCTTTGGCAGGTAACAGAACAATGTCGCAATTCCGCATGAAAACGATGTAGTATTTATGCCAGGCCCTAGGGGGCAGTGCATATTTACAAGGCAACAGCGAATGATGCACTTTGACCCCACCAAGCGCCCCAGTCTGGAAAAAAACATGCCCGACCACTCCAAGCAATGGCATTTTTCTTTTGCTCCAATGGGCACAAAATGGAAACATTCAGCATATTTCAATTTTAAAATATTATTAAAACAGTAAATTAAAGCCGACGTTCCACCATTTGCTGTTTTAAATGTTTAACAGCGCCGCTGCGCGCGCCCATGTGACATGTGCGAGTGCTTACGTCATCAAAGCAAAGGCGGTTTCTATTCATATGAATGCGCTGCGACCCCCGTAATTGAATTCTTCCACTTTGGAGGCAGGATTTTGAATTTTTTGTCTTCGCCGTCCGTCGTCGTTGACACCATATACCATTCCGCTACTCAGTCATTGTCTTTGTGTCGCAGAGTCGCCATATAAACTGCCCCTTAGTTATTGCCAACACCTGATATGTGCCACAGGTAAGTAACAGGTGCTGTTAAAAACACAAATTAGAGAAGCATCACATGATTTTTCAAAGGGTGCCAATACTTTTGTCCGACCCATTCTTGGAGTTTTGTGTAAAATGATAATGATTTTTTTTCCCCATTCTCTTTTATGTTTTTTCATTGCAAGCAAAATCAATGAAGATATTACTACCAAAGTATTTGTAATTGCAATCATTTTCTGGGAGAAATTGGGCATTACCTGACAGAATTGCAGCAGTGCCAATACTTTTGGCAAGGAGTGTATTGTTTTTTCCGATCGGCGGTCAGGGCATTAAAACATGGAATTGAAATTTAAACATCAGAACGGTTCCTGTAGCATCAGGGTGTTACTCCTGAATCCCATTGATGCTAGATGCTCGGTGCCCAACCCGACTTGGGATACGTTAAAAATGTTTATATACACAGAGAAAAGTTTAGTGCTGTTAGTGGCAGCCAATGAGTTAAACAAGTGCCCTGTAAAGTGTTAAAACACAGAATCATTTATGCTAGTTTAGACAGATCGTTTATGGTGTTTGGCATTGTTTGTGCTTGAGGGTAGCTGGAATTGAGCTGCAAGGATCCTCCCTAGCAACAAGTGACAGGGCAAACCAGCCAGGAAAAAAATCCAGGCAATTTTGTTGATTTATGTCGTTGCATCTGCTCGGTCGTCAGTTTTATTCCAGTACTCAAGTTTTATAATGAAACACATGATTTGTGTTGTCTGAGAGATTTATTTTAACATTGTTGGAAAAGAAGTTAGATTTGATAGTCACTACACGATAAAATACATTACCTAGATATTTATTTTAGCGCGTGGAGTGGGTGATCTGGCCAAAACAAAAAAAGGTTCATTGTTTTATTTTTCAAATCGTACCATCTCAATTCTTTCCACAATATTTTTCAACTGGTAGTTTTAATTCATCTGCATTGAAAAAATCAGAAATGAGAGAGTAGATAAGCATGTTATGTCATTTTTACATTTTTGTTTAAATTAAACATTTAAAAAATCTTTTCAGCGAACTACTTTAATTAGGCATTGATTTAATGCAATTGTTTTGGGAGTTAAAAAGACAAATCAAGCTCATTTTTGATGCGTGAATGGCATATTCCAATGTGTATTAGCATAATCTACTTAGCTAGCGAGTTAGCTAGCTAAAACTAGATATATATTGTATATTAAAAGCACAGTACGGGTAATTTTTTTTTTTGTTATGTGTGTTTAGTGTTACAGTTTACCTCAACTGGATAGCAATAAACAGCTTGAAAACCAACTTTGGACTCTTTTTGAGGAACTGTTAGCTAACTGCCAAACTACAGTCTATCTGCATCACCACCGTGTTCCGTCTATTAAATCAGTCACGGCTGATCACAGATCTAATTATATTCCCCTTCTACAATTTCGATAAACAATCAACCGATATATGGACTTGTTTCAATATCGACCATCAGCTGATACGTATATAGTCAATATTTCTGGGTATCTTATGCATGGGTGATGATCGTTCCTATTAAGGTGGCGCAATATATGGGGGGTCGATGTGTTTTTTTTAAGATCAGCCGATTTAAAAGGACGATCCGTCGTTTTAATAGGATAACTTATAGTTACTGTTCAGGTGATGATCTTTGTTAATTGTGTGCTAGCCGATGTGAAGCAGTGGCTAGCACAAACCTTTTTACATCTTAACAAAAGAAAAACTGAATATATTACTTTTGGTACATCGATTTTTAACAGAAACATGAACATATTACCCCCGTTCTATCATCGCTCCACTGGCTTCCAGTCCATTTTAGAATTCATTTCAAACTTTTACTGTTTGTTTTTAATTCTATTAATGGCCAGGCTCCTTCTTACTTATCGGAAATTTTAACCATCCGTAATTCTGGCAGGACTCTTCGTTCTACCGGCCTACTTCATTTGCACGTTCCGAGGTCCAAACTCAAACAGTGGGGAGACCGATCTTTTGCGGTTGCTGCCCTCCAGGTTGCGGAATAATAGTCTTCCCCCTGAAATCCGCACCACTACGAATTTAGGCCTTTTTAAATCTCGGTTAAAGACACACCTTTTCCCCAGATTAGTGTAGCCTGGTTTTATTTCTTAGGGGTTTTTAATGTTTTCGGATTTTATCTGTTTTATTTGCTCTCTTTTATCATGATGCGTTGATTTGTTTCTTTTCTTCTTAATGTCATTGTATAATACTTTCCTGCCTTTTATTTACTATGAGCCATGTTTGTCTTTGTTGTAAAGCACTTTGGGTACATTTCGGGTTTTGTAACGGGCTATATAAACAAATTTGATTTGATTTGATTGTGATTTTGTACCACTTAGTGGCTTTAATGAGTATATGTAATGAGTCTTTCACTTGCCTTTCATTGTCAACGTGCTTTAAAAAAACATTTTTTTAAGTATATCAGCCTAAAGTATCGGCTACATAAACGGCTTTAGATATTGAAAATTTTGGAGCCCCTAAAGCAGGGGTCCCCAAACTACGGCTCGCGGGCCGGATATCACATTTGGTCCGGCCCCCTGAACAAAAAAAAAAAAAAAAAAATTTTTTTTTTTTTTTTTTAATAGTGTTATTTATTTCCTGGCTTTTTTCTGTGAAGAACCCAGAAGGTTATTTGGTTATTATATTATATTATATTATATTATATTATATTATATTATATTATATTATATTATATTATATTATATTATATTATATTTACGGTTGTCAAACGATTAAAATTTTTAATCGAGTTAATTACAGCTTAAAAATTAATCGTAATTAATCGCAATTCAAACCATCTATAAAATATGCCATATTTTTCTGTAAATTATTGTTGTAATGGAAAGATAAGACACAAGACGGATATATACATTTTAACATACGGTAAATAGGTACTGTATTAGTTTATTATAACAATAAATCAACAAGATGGCATTAACATTATTAGAAAGACTTGTAGTTCTTAAAAGATAAATGTTAGTACAAGTTATAGAATTTTAATATTAAAACTAGGGCTGTCAAAATTATCGCGTTAACGGGCATTAATTAATTTTTTAAATTAATCACGTTAAAATGTTTGACGAAATTAACGCACTTGCCCAGCTCAGACAGATTTAAATGACAGTAGAGTGAAAGGCCCACTTGTTAATTGTGTTTTGCGGAGTTTTGCTGCCCTCTGCTGGCGTTTGGGTGCGACTGATTTTATGGGTTTCAGCACCATGAGCATTGTGTAATTATTGACATCAACAATGGCGGGCTACTAGTTTATTTTTTGATTGAAAATTTTACAAATTTTATTAAAACGAAAACATTAAGAGGGGTTTTAATATAAAATTTATATAACTTGTACTAAAAAACTTTTTTAAGAACTACAAGTCTTTTTATCCATGGATCGCTTTAACAGAATGTTAATAATGTTAAATGCCATCTTGTTGATTTATTGTTATAATAAACAAATACAGTCCTTATGTACCGCATGTTGAATATATATATCCATCTTGTGTCTTATCTTTCCATTCCAATAATAATTTACAGAAAAATATGGCATATTATATAGATGGTTCGAATTGCGATTAATTGCGATTAATTACGATTAATTAATTTTTAAGCTGCAATTAACTCGATTAAAATTTTTAATCGTTTGACAGCCCTAATTAAAACCCCTCTTAATGTGTTCGTTTTATTAAAATTTGTAAAAAATTTCAATCAAAAAATGAACTAATAGCTCGCCATTGTTGATGTCAATAATTACACCATGCTCACTCATTATGCTGAAAGCCATAAAATCAGTTGGAACCAAGCGCCAGCAGAGGGCGCCAAACACAAAAAAAAACAAGTAACAAGCGGACATACTCTCTGCTGTCATTTTAACCTGTTTGAGCGGGGCATGTGCGTTAATTGCGTCAAATATTTTGTGATTAATTAAAAAAATTAATTACCGCCCGTTAACGTGATCATTTTGACAGCCCTAATTATATTATATTATATTATTATTTTTATTTTATCTACTTTTGTTCCGTGAGAAAATCCAGAAAGGGTTATTTGATTGTGGCTTTCTGAAAAACAATACATTTTTACATTTAGGCACTCCTGCAATCGTCACACCTTTTCTGTTACAAACTGACCCCGGCACTTCATCATCGAAGTGAAAGGTTATGTGGCCCTCACAGGAAAAAGTTTGGGGACCCCTGCCCTAAAGGGACATTGACAAAAAAAGAATAAATTCAAACAATCTGGTGCACGCTAGATTGTAAGTGGTGCGAACTAGAAACTTCTAGTATGTACCAGAAACAATTTGGTAAACATTAGCATTATATAGCATTTCAGCTAACTGACTTTTGCTATGCAAGTGACCCAGTTGTTCTTTTGTAAGATCCTCATTTATATATTTTTATATCATTTGGGGATTAGCTCAGGTGCTAGCTGAGTCCAAGATTGAAGTAAAGCTCAACTAAATCCTATATTATCAGTTTTAGCACGACGAAACTACTAGTTTCTCATGTGCCGCTGAACTTAGCCTTAAACGATATAAAATAGAAAAATAAATGAGAAACATACAAAAGAACAATTAGCTAACTTGCGTATCAAAAGTCCAAAAGCTTAAATGCTACATAATGCTAATGTTTACCAGATTGTTTCTAGTGCGTTCCAGAAACAATCTGGTAAACATTAGCATTATATAGCGGACCCAGGTAGCAAACTGCTCGTTCTTTAATTTTTCTTTTTTAAACAGTAACAACTTTTGAAAACAATATATCAATTCATGGAGGGAGCTTATCAATAACCTTTTGGGCTTCAAGTCACAATATATCACCTTTTCGATAGAATATCACACTTCTAGTGGCAAATGTGTTACAACATGCCAAAACAACCCCCCCCCAAAAAAAATTCACACGTGCATTTGGCCCAGCTGAGACGGTAAAGTTCATTTGAAGACAGGGGGGCTCGGAAGGTGGGGGTCTCTTTTGAAGTGGTGTCACTGGGTCAGTGAGTCAACGCCATCGCTGGCTGAGGAAGATTGACGACCTCATCTTCCTCGCAGCTGCTTTTACTCTGCTGGGGAGTGGCCGACCAGAGAGATGAGAAAGGCCCACTTAAATACCAAAAAGAAGCATGAATTTTATTAGCTTTAAGTACTGCTCATTCGAAAGAAAATGTCCTTTTAACCTGAAACGCCTTTTTGTTTTTATGAACTAGTTAGTTGTTTGAAGCCTGATTTGTTTGTTTCTCCTGAATGTGGCTTTAATACATGATTATAAAACTTTTTCCAACTCACACAGCAGTGAACCTGGTAAAATTGAAGGCGGAGATTGCCCCAGGTGAAGTGATTTAGCGCCCTCTGCTGGTGACTGGTACCAGTCCACGTTCACCAGACGAGAAAGCTGTCAAATGAGTGGTACTCATGGCAGGAGAGAGAAAAGGACATTTTTAAACTTTTTTAAATGGACAGATTGAACAGGCCATTATTGACAATGTGTATTAAAAATATACATATAATGGGCAAAAATGTGCTTTCAATTTTGTGTGCCACTTGTTGCTAAGATAAGTTAGACTATGATTATTATGTACCTAATTAGATGCATCATTGTTTTTAGAGCTGCAACGATTAATCGATTAACTCGAGTATTCGATTAGAAAAAAATATTCGAATTAAATTATGCTGATTCGAGTATTCGTTTAATTAAAGTGACGTTGTAATGGTTTATTTTGAAAGTGCTTGCATTTAGTTTTATAGATTAGGGTGGATACACTGCCTTCTATTCGGCCTCAATTCACATGGCTGAATCCAGGTGCTCCCTGTTAAGACCAACATAAGCAAAATTTTGTTTGAGGATTTAAATTTTTTTTTTTTTTTTTTTTTATGCATTCGTAGTTTATTTTACAGGTATGTTTAGCCTATTTTTGTGGGAATATGTCTCTGAACCATTTGTTAAGAGCATTGTAAAAAAGTTTTAGCATTTTATAGCATTTGAACTAGCGGACTTTTGCGATGTAAGTTAGCCAATTGTTCTTTTGTTGTACATACATTAGATCCTCATTTATTATTTTCATACCGTTTGAGGCTCAGCTCAGTTAATTTATCATGTTCCTTATCCGATTACTCGATTATTCGAACGAATGGTTTATCGATTAATCGACTACTAAAATAATCGATAGCTGCAGCCCTAATTGTTTTACATAGCTAAAGCAGATGTTTGCCAGTATCTCGTTTTGAGTCAATGCAAAGATAATCAATCATACATTTACTCACATTTAGAATTACAGAAATCAAATCAAATAGTTCCTTTTTACTTTTGTTTTTTAATTAAAATAAATAAATAAAAAGATACAGTATATGGCAGAAAACAATCAGGTGACTTGAAGTTCCCCAATTTGGCCAAATTTCAGAATTGTCTGATATGCATGTGTTATGCATCATTGGAAAGGTTAAAATCTCAATTTTCTAGGGGAGGAAATTTTTTGAACAAGAGGGCATCAAAAAAAAAAAAAAAAAAAAAAGTTTTTTAAACAGCAAAACCCTAACTGGAGGTGAGCACGCGAGAGCAGAATTAAAGTCGCCATGATTTTAACGAGATTATTGCGTACTTACCTCTTTTCGATCCAAAAACTCTATGTAGCATGTATCACCGAGTGTCACGGCACAGCTGTGAATGGCCACAGCTGGATTTTTGGCGGATTTTATGGGTGAAACATGGTACTATAACAAGGGCCGCGATGCAGAAATCGCAGACATCAAGGAGTCGTTGAGATTTTTTTCCCCATATATTTACTCTTTTACATGTTTTTTTTTTTTCTTTGTTTGGGTCGATTATTTATCTAACATATCAAAGAAAATGCGACAGTAACTGTTAGGTTTTGTGTTGGTTTTCTCCTAGTGTGACTTGTCTCTGTGATTGCCCATTGATTTCACCTGTTGTGCCTTCTCCTAGTGTATCCTACAATCTGCATCCTACTGTGTTACCCAGCTGTTCCTCGTTGTCTCGTTACCCCTTTCCCTGCACTTGAGTCCCCACACGACCTGCCTGCTCGCAAACCTGACAGTAACAAAAACAAAAAAAATACATTTAAGCGATAGTTATGAGGTAGATAACCGAAACCGTGGTTTTACAGATGCCAATTTTTTCGTTGTGACGTACTTTGTTTAAAAGTTAAAAAACGCGAGGGAATAATTTTTTTAAGTCGTTTTTTTTTTTTTTTTTTGTAAACGAAATATTAGACATCAATTAATGATTCAAAGCTAAAAATGACAGACATTTTGAATAATATATATAATTACCTTCGTTTTATGGCTGGGTTGAAACTAGCGGTGCAATGGTTTGCGGTTCAAAGCTGAACCATACGGTTTGCCCTGTACGGTTCAATACGCCTTTATGAACCGTGCCTTTTCGGTTTTGCAATTAATGTATTCCGAACGCTTGCGGAATTAATTGATCGAGCTCTGTGTTCCTGTGTGTGACGTGAAGCACTGCTGTGAAGAAATTCCCGCCCCGCAAGTAAAGTCGGATCGCTGTCAAGCACCTGTGTAATAGAAGCCGAGTAACGCCCTCTCTCGCTTACGAGCGAAGTGAAAGTGAAACAAGAAAGAAAACAAATACAGTGGGGAGAATAAGTATTTGATACACTGCCGATTTTGCTGGTTTTCCCACTTGCAAAGCATGTAGAGGTCTGTAATTTGTATCATAAGTTCTCTTCAACTGTGAGGGATGGAATCTATTACAAAAATCCAGAAAATCACATTGTATAATTTTTAAATAATAAATTTGTATTTAACTGCATGAAATAAGTATTTGATACATTAACAACTAGTAAATATTTCAGCTCTTAGTTCTTTTTTAAGAACCCCTCCTGTTCTCCACTCATTACCGGAAGTAACTGCACCTGTTTAAACTTGTTACCTGTATAAAAAACACCTGTTCACATGCTCAAACAAACAAACTCCAACCTCTCCACAATGGCCAAGACCAAAGAGCTGTGTAAGGACATCAGGGATAAAATAATAGACCTGCACAAGGCTGGGATGGGCTACAGGAAAATAAGCAAGCAGCTTGGTGAAAAGGTAACAACTGTTGGAGCGATTATTAGTGTTGAAATCCACCCCCCCCCCCCCCCCCGGCCCAGACGCACTCGGGAACAGCAAGAGCCAAAACAAGTGCTGCTCGGCTGATGCTGCCCCAAGTGTGCCTGCCAGGAAGGCCGAATCTCGCGCGTCCTCTTCTTATTTTAACCCTTTGTACTGACTCCATGTTTCAAAAGTTTGAAGAACACTCACCGAAAACAGGTTGACAATTTATCCGTCGACAATGGTAAAAAACAAGGCAAAAACAGACGACGGAGGGACAATTCTGGATCCAAAACAAGGCTACATGTTTCCAAGCAGCAAAAATCTGTGTTGTCTCAGTGTCCAGTCTTTTTAAAGTATTTTCCGAAGTGGGCCGTGTCGAAGGCGTTTCTGGGCGTTGCTTTTGGGTCTTCCCCTCTGTGGCCGGCCTAGGGCGGGCCAGATTCGTGCGTGGATTGGGACGCCCGCTATCAACTTGTTGTCCGGGGTGGCTGTCCTTGTTTTAGGACAAAGCGCTTTGTCCTTGGAGTTTGCTGGGAGAGCTGATTGCAAGAGTTGGTGCGTCAATCTTGTGATAAGACGGCATTGTGTATCTCTTCTATCTATTTCTTCTCATTAAACTATGGTGTGCTATTTATTTTATATTAGTAGTGTAGTCCTACCGTAAATATGAAAATGATACTATTTCCTGATTAATTATATTACGTGTGTTAAACTAATGCAAACAATTATATGGTGTGTGCGATGACGATATCTTTTCCCCTTCATTAGAAAATGGAAGAAGTTTTAGTTGACGGTCAATCTGCCTCGTTCTGGGGCTCCATGGAAGATCTCACCTCTTGGGGCATCACTGATCATGAGGAAGGTGAGGGATCAGCCCAGAACTACATGGCAGGACCTGGTCAATGACCTGAAGAGAGCTGGAACCACAGTCTCGAAGAAAACCAACGGAAACACATTACGCCGTCATGGATTAAAATCCTAGAGCGCATGCACGTCTGAAGTTTGCCACTGACCATCTGGATGATCCAGAAGAGCAATGGAAGAAGGTCATGTGGTCGGATGAGACCAAAATTGAACTTTTTGGTCTAAACTCGGCTCGTCGTGTTTGGAGGAAAAAGAAGGATGAGTACAACCCCAAGAACACCATCCCAACCGTGAAACGTGGAGGAGGAAACATCATTTTTTTGGGGCTGCTTCTCTGCCAAGGCGTATTGAGGGGAGGATGGATGGGGCTATGTATCGCCAGATCTTGGCTGACAACCTCCTTCCTTCAGTGAGAGCCCTGACGATGGGTCGTGGCTGGGTCTTCCAGCATGACAACGACCCAAAGCACACAGCCAAGGCAACTAAAGAATGGCTCCGTAAGAAGCATCTTAAGGTCCTGGAGTGGCCTAGCCAGTCACTAGATCTGAACCCGATAGAAAATCTATGGAGGGAGCTGAAAGTCCGTGTTGCCCGGCAGCAGCCCCGAAACCTGAAGGCTCTGGAGAACATCTGCATGGAGGAGTGGGCCAAAATCCCTGCTGCAGTGTGTGCAAACCTTGTCAAGGACTACAGGAAACGTTTGGTATCTGTAATAGCAAACAAAGGTTTCTGTACCAAATATTAAGTTCGATTTTTGTGATGTATCAAATACTTATTTCATGCAATTAAATGCAAATTTTAAATTTAAATAAATCTAAAAATCATACACCGTGTTTTTCTGTTTTTTTTTTTTTGTGTATTAGATTCCGTCCCTCACAGTTGAAGAGAACTTATGATACAAATTACAGACCTCTACATGCTTTGCAAGTGGGAAAACCAGCAAAATCGGCAGTGTATCAAATACTTGTTCTCCCCAATGTAATTCCGATCTCAGAGCATGTTTGAGAATTGCTCTCCATGCCAACTGGTAGTTTGTAACCTAAAAGTGGTTTATTTTGCCTAGGGGCATTACCTAGCTTACCTCTCTCATTCCTCCTTGGCGATTTATCATTGCTATGAGCAAATAACTTTCTAATATCCATTTGCAAGAGTAATGCTGTTTGAGTCGTATAGAAATTAAACAAATAATACATCTTGTTACCAGAGGTTTTTTTTTTTTTTAAAGGACTGAATGTAACGTGTTACTACCCACCTTTGCTGAAGAGTAACAGGTTTCATTCAACTTTCTTGCAAAGTAAGAATTTTTTCAAACCATAAACTGACTTTTTTCTTCTTCACTGGAAGGTGGTCAATATTTCACATTAACGGCAGGCTGATGAATGTTTCCTCCCCGCTGCAGCCAAAGCAGCTTTGAGGGCACCATTACCTCCGCGAGACATATTCTCACCGCAGGCCGACTAAATTATTGCCACATTTTCGCAGCTCGCGCTCAAACGGCACCGCCGAGAGGCCGACATTCATCTTCGTTCGTGCGGGGGGAGCCAGAGGAGTCATTAAGTTATATAGCCTGTCCAACCTTGATCAGAATCGCCAACAAAACTCATCTTTTCAACTGTAAATTCAAGAGATGACCTTCAAGCAAAGGATTATTCACTAGTCTGCTTGCATTCCATTAAGAATAATCACTGTGAATACCATTGTAGTTGAGGATTTTTTAATACTGTATTTTCAAACTCTAAACCATGTTTGGCAATTATTTTTCACCGTGGGCTAAATAAGAAGCAGAAAATACAGTGCCTTGCAAAAGTATTCGGCCCCCTTGAACCTTGCAACCTTTCGCCACATTTCAGGCTTCAAACATAAAGATATAAAATTTTAATTTATTGTCAAGAATCAACAACAAGGACACAATCGTGAAGTGGAACAAAATTTATTGGATAATTTCAACTTTTTTAACAAATAAAAAACTGAAAAGTGGGGCGTGCAATATTATTCGGCCCCCTTGTGTTAATACTTTGTAGCGCCACCTTTTGCTCCAATTACAGCTGCAAGTCGCTTGGAGTATGTTTCTATCAGTTTTGCACATCGAGAGACTGACATTCTTGCCCATTCTTCCTTGCACAACAGCTCGAGCTCAGTGAGGTTGGATGGAGAGTGTTTGTGAACAGCAGTCTTCAGCTCTTTCCACAGATTCTCGATTGGATCAGGTCTGGACTTTGACTTGGCCATTCTAACACCTGGATACGTTTATTTTTGAACCATTCCATTGTAGATTTGGCTTTATGTTTTGGATCATTGTCCTGTTGGAAGATAAATCTCCGTCCCAGTCTCAGGTCTTGTGCAGATACCAACAGGTTTTCTTCCAGAATGTTCCTGTATTTGGCTGCATCCATCTTCCTGTCAATTTTAACCATCTTCCCTGTCCCTGCTAAAGAAAAGCTAAAGAAAAACCATGATGCTGCCACCACCATGTTTGACAGTGGGGATGGTGTGTTCAGGGTGATGAGCTGTGTTTCTTTTATGCCAAACATATCGTTTTGCATTGTGGCCAAAAAGTTCAATTTTGGTTTCTTCCACATGTTTGGTGTGTCTCCCAGGTGGCTTGTGGCAAACTTTAAACGAGACTTTTTATGCATATCTTTGAGAAATGGCTTTCTTCTTGCCACTCTTCCATAAAGGCCAGATTTGTGCAGTGTACGACTGATTGTTGTCCTATGGACAGACTCTCCCACCTCAGCTGTAGATCTCTGCAGTTCATCCAGAGTGATCATGGGCCTCATGGCTGCATCTCTGATCAGTTTTCTCCTTGTTTGAGAAGAAAGTTTGGAAAGACGGCCGGGTCTTGGTAGATTTGCAGTGGTCTGATGCTCCTTCCATTTCAATATGATGGCTTGCACAGTGCTCCTTGAGATGTTTAAAGCTTGGGAAATCTTTTTGTATCCAAATCCGGCTTTAAACTTCTCCACAACAGTATCTCGGACCTGCCTGGTGTGTTCCTTGGTTTTCATAATGCTCTCTGCACTTTAAACAGAACCCTGAGACTATCACAGAGCAGGTGCATTTCTACGGAGACTTATTACACACAGGTGGATTCTATTTATCATCATCGGTCATTTAGGACAACATTGGATCATTCAGAGATCCTCACTGAACTTCTGGAGTGAGTTTGCTGCACTGAAAGTAAAGGGGCCGAATAATATTCCACGCCCCACTTTTCAGTTTTTTATTTGTTAAAAAAAGTTTAAATTATCCAATAAATGTTGTTCCACTTTACGATTGTGTCCCACTTGTTGTTGATTCTTGACAAAAAAATTAAATTTCATATCTTTATGTTTGAAGCCTAAAATGTGGCGAAAGGTTGCAAGATTCAAGGGGACCGAATACTTTTGCAAGGCACTGTATCGTGAGGGGTCAGGCTAAAAGTTTGAAATGTACTCCGGTTCTCGATTAATTTCTACGTTTTTATTTTTATTCCTACACAGAGAAGGATACGTGGATAAAAAGTAAAAAAAATAAAAAATAAAAATAAATTAATTCATTACATTTTTTTTAAGGGAGAAAAAAGGGAGCAGACTTCCACTTATGCACTTTTATTAAACAAAAAAATAAATAAATCCAGCGCCGTTTATAAGGCAGCACAGCTGATAATTACTACGTTTTCTCACATTTAGCGCCACCTAGTGTTTAAAATTTGTGAAAATTTTAGAGTCACTCCGTTTTTTTGCACATTCACAACATTATTCAGCAACTCAAAATATTTATTCTAGGGCTGTCAAACGATTAAAAATTTTAATCGAGTTAATTACAGCTTAAAAATGAATCGTAATTAATCGCAATTCAAACCATCTATAAAATATGCCATATTTTTCTGTAAATTATTGTTGGGATGGAAAGATAAGACACAAAACGGATATATACACTCAACATACGATACCTAAGTACTGTATTTGTTTATTATAACAATAAATCAACAAGATGGCATTAACATTATTAACATTCTCTTAAAGTGTTTCATGGATAGAAAGACTTGTAGTTCTTAAAGGATAAATATTAGTACAAGTTATAGAAATGTTAAAATAAAACCCCTCTTAATGTTTTCGTTTTATTAAAATTTTTAAATTTTTCCATGCATGTTTTTGCGAGTGGGACGAAACCGGAGTTCCCAGAGAAAACCCACGCAGGCATGGGGAGAACATGCAACCTCCAGACAGGAAGCCCATAGCCAGGGATTGAACCCTTGAACTCAGAACTGTGAGGCAGATGTGCTAACCAATCAGCCACCGTGCCGCCAAGTTAGGATTTTGCTGTTAAAAAATCTTTTTTTTTTAAATGCCATCCTGTTCAAATTTTTTCTTCCACCAGAAAATTGAGATTTTAAGCATTCCAATGATGTATCACACACGCATATCGGACAATTTTGAAATTTGGCCAAATTGGGGGTCTCAGAGCGTAACTTCAAGTCACCTGAGTGTTTTTCGGCATATGAATATACTACTAGTATACAGTGCCCTCCATAATTATTGGCACCCCTAGTTAAGATTTGTTTTTTAGCTTCTAATTTTTTTTTTTTTAAATTCAAATAATATGGGAACTTAATGGAAAAAAAGAGAAAAATCCAACCTTCAATACAAGTGCATTTATTCAGTGGGGGAAAAAATCCCACATAAAGAAATAATTATTTGACATCAAATAATGGCTGTCACAATTATTAGCACCCCTGGTGTTAATACTTTGTACAACCACCTTTTGCCAACAAAACAAGGTCTGGGGACTGAGATGGCCATGGGAGAAGCTTGATTTTGTGTCTGGTGAACCATTTCTGTGTAGATTTGGCCATATGTTTAAGGTCATTTTCTTGCTGAAAGACCCAGTGACGACCCATCTTCAGCTTTCGGGCAGAGGGCAACAGATTTTCATTTAAAATGTCCTGGTATTTCAAAGCATTCATGATGCCATGCACCCTGAAAAGGTTCCCAGCGCCTTTGGAAGCGAAACAGCCCCCAGGGGTCGCGTTAACCGAATATTTTCCGTCGTTGATCGGTTTTTTAAAATGGTGACGGAAAAAAACTGAAGTCCGTCCGTCATTTTGACAGGTTGCAATTCACACCCCAGACCACAGGGTGGCGATTGAGCATATTAATTAGCAACTGTCTCTCTTAATGCATGACGTCGTTGGCTATTCTGTCAGAATATTGTAGCGTCACCGGGGTCTGGCGGCGGCACCGTGATTGACACATCAACGCGAGGTTCTTATTGGTGCACCCGGTGTGCCAGCGCGTCATCCAATTGGTGGACTAGATTGCCGCCTGTGTATAAACTCCAATCACATGACGTCACAACTCCGCCCCCCTGACTGGAGCCGCCATATTGTGTGTCAGCTCGTCGTGTTTACGCATTACCGCTACGTACATGCCTCCTATTACGGCGTGTTTTACTGCTCGTTAACATTAATAATCAAAATGGTGAAGGCGTGTGTGGCGGTTTGTTGCAGTAACAGAGAAGATAGACGGAGAGACTTGAAGTTCTACCGTATTCTGAGAGACCCGAAGAGGAGAGCGAAATGGACTGCTGTAATTCGACAAGAAATCTGGGCACCAAACGATCACCACAGACTATGTAGTAGTAGTCATTTTATATCTGGTAAGATGCATTTAATATATATTTAGAAGATTTTGGGCTGACAACCACAATTAAGATCATTGTGTGACGTTGGTGATTGGGGTCTATATAGTTGCCTCTTTTTCTTTGGGGGCGGAGTTGTTTTGTTGGTGTTGTTGGCGGTAAGCAGAGTAAAAAGAGGGAGAAAAATACCACGACTTCCGTGTCTAATTTTTCGCCGCCAAGCAAGCGTTACAATATTAATTAAAAATGAATGAAAACTAAATACTATTGAATATGTCATCATTATCATTTTAAAAATTTAAGTGACAGGTAAAAATAGATTATGACTGGATTTTTATGACCCTGTCAGTCAAAATGACAGACAACGAAAATGTCTAGCGCAACCTCTGACAGCCCCACAGCATCACTGACCCACCCCCATACTTCACAGTGGGTATGAGGTGCTTTTCAGCATGTGCATCTTTCGTGGCACGCCAGACCCACTTAGAGTGTTTGTTGCCAAAAAGCTCAATCTTGGTCTCATCTGACCCAAGCACACGGTCCCAGTTGAAGCCCCAATACCGTTAGGCGAACTCCTGACGTTTGCGTCTATGATTGTGAGTGAGGAAAGGTCTTCTCCGTGCATGCCACCCAAACAGCTTGTTGGGGTGTAGACAGCACCTCATACCCACTGTGAAGTATGGGGGTGGGTCAGTGATGCTGTGGGGCTGTTTCGCTTCCAAAGGCCCTGGGAACCTTGTTAGGGTGCGTGGCATCATGAATGTTTTGAAATACCAGGACATTTTAAATCAAAATCTGTGGCCCTCTGCCCGAAAGCTGAAGATGGGTCGTCACTGGGTCTTTCAGAAAGACAATGACCTTAAACATATGGCCAAATCTACACAGAAATGGTTCACCAGACACAAAATCAAGCTCCTCCCATGGCCATCTCAGTCCCCAGACTTCAACCCCACTGAAAACCTGTGGGGTGAGCTGAACAGGAGAGTACAGAGGAGAGGACCCAGGTCTCTGGATGATTTAGAGAGATTGTGCAAAGAGGAATGGCTGAAGATCCCTCTTTCGGTCTTTTCCCATCTTGTGAAAAATTATAAAAGATAAGGTGCTGTTTTGTTGGCAAAAGGGGGTTGTACAACCAGGGGTGCTAATAATTGTGACACCCATTATTTGATGTCAAATAATTATTTTTTTATGTGGGATTTTTTCCCCCCACTGAATAAATGCACATGTATTGAAGGTTGGATTTTTCTCTTTTTTTCCATTAAGGTCCCATATTATTTGAATTTTAAAATATATATATTAGAAGTTAAAAAACACATCTTAACCAGAGGTGCCAATAATTAGGGAGGGCACTGTATAATGACAGAAATCCCTGCAACACAAACGAATGTATTGGCTTCAATTGTGCACGAGATGGCGGCATTTCATCAGCTACAATCAAATAGAATTTCCAAAGTTGAAAAAGATTGGAAAACATTTGGCTGCAACTTTTGAAAATATTTTTGTACCTTCACATAAAAATGAACAATACATTAATCACTGAGGTAGTTTATTAAGAGGGAAAAATAACTTACAAACAAAGCATGAAACAGTAAACTTTAGTTCCTTTACAACATGATGTTTTGACCGTTTTGAACTATTTACAAGAGGTAGTTTATCTCAGCTGGTGAAAATAAATACACGTACATAAAACCATCCAACCTTTATTTATTTTTTTTTTCAAAGTAATTATCTTTTGGGGGAGTGTGGGTCAATTGGTCACTATTGGATTGAAAATCTATCGCCGATGGCAATAACATAGCAAAACTAATACATGTTTCTGGATTTTGTTAAGTAGTACAACATGAAACAAATTTTTAAAAAAAAACAAAAAAAACATGCAAACTCCATGCAATACCACAGGTACGAAACCCACTGCCCGAGGGCCACATCATTATAAATTTTTGAAAAAAAAAAAAAATTCACATCCAGAAAAATAATTAAAGGGTGACGGTAATCGGGAAAGTTGGTTCCAACAATGAGGTGTCCCTTTTTTTTTTTCAGGGAGTTGGCAACCCTACGTATATCCTCAGCGCCGCATTACATGCTAGGAGGCATGAGGCAAGAGTTGCAATATTTTGGGATAAGTGTTGACAGCAGGTGGCAGCGTAGGTCGTCTCTGACATTGAGCAATGCAGGGCAAATGAAGCTCGTTGAAGCAATGAAGCTTTGCAGCCAATTGCTTCAAAGCTTCATGGCGATTCATTTGCTCTCGAGTGGTCCAAAAAGGCCGACAGTGTTGACAATTATACGGCTGTTTGTTAAGAAACTATGAATGTGAAGCAATGAAGCTTTGCAGCCAATTGCTTCTAAGCTTCATGGTGGTTCATTTGCTCTCGAGTGGTCCAACAGGCCAACGGTGTTGACAATTCTATGGTTATTTAAGAAAATATGAATGTGAAGCATGGTGGTTCATTTGCTCTCGAGTAGTCCAAGAGGCTAACAGTGTTGAGATTTCTATGGCTAGTTGTTTAATAAAATATGAATGTGAAGCAATGAAGCTTTGCAGCCAATTGCTTCAAAGCTTCATGGTGGTTCATTTTCTCTCGAGAGGTCCAAGAGGCTAACAGTGTTGAGATTTCTATGGCTAGTTGTTTAACAAAATATGCATGTGAAGCAATGAAGCTTTGCAGCCATTTGCTTCAAAGCATCATGTTGGTTCATTTGCTCTCCAGTGGTCCAAGAGGCCAACAGTGTTGACAATTCTATGGTTATTTGTTTCAGAAAATATGAAACAATTAAGCTTTGCAACCAATTGCTTCAAAGCTTCATTGTGGTTCATTGGCTCTGGAGTGGTCCAAGAGGACAACAGTGTTGACAATTCCATGGCTATTTAAGAAAATATGAATGTGAAGCAATGAAGCTTTGCAGCCAATTGCTTCAAAGCTTCATGGTGGTTCATTTTCTCTTGAGTGGTCCAAGAGGCTAATAGTGTTTTCATTTTTATGGCTATTTGTTTAAGAAACTATGAATGTACTTGTACTAGTGCAACGAGTGCAACGAGTGCTAAAGAATTTATTTTTATTTAGAAATAATAGATTTTCCACAGTGTTTGGCTTAAAACTCAAGCCGCAGCTTTCGATTTTTTAAGTAACCAATTAGTTTTGCAATCGGATTCGAACATTAAACGCGTTGCAGAATACATTTAGGGAGATGTCAAACAATGGCTTGCTATGATCGCACTTTCAAAAGAGCATTAAATGCAAATACAAAATAAAATTTAAAAAATTGTTTTTCAAACTTTCATTTCACAACCGCAATAAATGCATTTAAAAAATAAATTAAAAATACCTGAGCTTAGCCTTAAATGGTCTTTAAAAAAATAATGAGAATCGAAGTACAACTAAAGAACAATTGGCTAATTTGAATAGCAAAAATCCGCTAGCTTAAATGCTATACAATGCTAACGCTTTTGTACAATGCTCTTAAACCTTTCAAACACATATTCCAACAAAAAATAAATAAATAAATATACCTCTAAACTAAATTACGAATGCATAAAAAATCATTTTAGCTCAAAAAAACTTATGTTGGTCTTAACAGGGAGCAGCTGGATCCGACCATGTCAGAGGAGTTATATCATATTCACTGTTGCCACTAAAGAGCAGTGTATGCGCCCATAGGAATACAACTAAATGCAAGCACTTTTGAAACGAACCTCCAAAGCAGCAAAATTTGATCCGAAGCTTTTTTCTCATCGAGTTAATCGATTAATCGCTACGGCACTACTTTGAACGGTTCCTATTTGTATGTGCAACTGAAACAAAAATATATAGGACTACGTTTAAATTACAATAGCACAGGGTTTCCCCTAAAAATGCAAGATTGTGGTGCACCGCCACACCAAAATAAAAGCTGCCACACCTTGCAAATTCTAGGGAGCCCCTAAAGGGACATCAACAGAAATAAAATAAATTTGAGCTGTCTGGTGCGCACCAGATTGTTTCTAGTGCACACCAGAAACTATCCAGTAAACATTAGCATTGTATAGCATTTAAGCTAGTGGACTTTGCTATGCAAGTTAGCCAATTTTTGTAAACATTAGCATTATATAGCATTTAAGCCATGCGGGCTTTTGCTGTGCAAATTAGCCAATTGTTGTAAACATTAGCATTATATAGCATTTCAGCTAGCGACTTTTGCTTTGCAATTTAGCCACTTGTTGTAAACATTAGTATAGCATTTGAGCGAGTGGACTATTGCTATGCAAGTTAGCCAATTGTCGCAAACATTAGCATAACATAGCATTGAAGCGAGTGGACTTTTGCTATGCAGGTTAGCCAAGTGTCGTAAACATTAGCATTATATAGCATTTAAGCTAGAGGACTTTTGCCATGCAAGTTAGCCAATTGTTGTCAACATTTGCATCATATAGCATTTAAGCTAGCGGACTTTTGCTATGTAAGTTAGCCAATTTTTGTAAATATTAGCACTATAAAGCATTTAAGCTGTTGGACTTTTGCTGTGCAAGTTGGCAAATTGTTGCGAAAATTACCATTAGGCTATATAGCATTTAGGCTAGCGGACTTTTGCAATGCAAGTTAGCCAATTGTTGTAAATATTTGCATTATATAGAAATTAAGCTAGCGGACTTATGCTATGCAAGTTAGGCGATGGTTGTGAACATTAGCATCTTATAGCATTTAAGCTAGCGGACTTTTGCTATGCAATTTAGCCACTTGTTGTAAACATTAGCATAGCATTTAAACAAGTGGACCGTTGCTATGCAAGTTAGCCAATTGTTGTAAATATTAGCATTATACATCATTTAAGCTAGCAAACTAATGCTACGCAAGTTAGCCAATTGTTGTAAACATTAGCAATATATAGCATTTAAGCTAGCAGACATTTGCTATGCAAGTTAGCCAATTATTAATTATACGTCCTTTTTTTCTCGTAGCAATAGTAAGACTTTAACCTTGTAGTCCTTTTATTTTATTTTATTTGGCCCTAATACCCCATCGTAAATATAGACAGTCAGGTTCCGAAATATTTCATTAGGCTGTTTGACAAAATATTTCAAATAGATCTTTGTTACGGTTCTTCTTGGATAAATTGTTTAAAAAAAATCTCATGTGTCATAATATGAAGCAATTTCGCCGCGGCACGACATGGCGGTGATGTCCGACTCCGATGCAGCCCACCACCACAACAGCTTCAAAAAAAATCCTAGGGGAAACCCTGTAGCATATATATATTTCTTAATATTGTATCATATCGTGACCGTGGCACATCGAGGTGCATTGTTTTGCATCTTAGTATGCACTTCGTCAGCAGTAGTACAGTTAATTTAAGGATGACTGGATCTGAAATCCTAAATGGTTACGCTTTAACTTGGCCACACGACGGCGTTTCTCTCAACGTACAGCATGTTGCCTTCATGAACCCTCATGATGTGGTTTCTCAGCACCGGCATGCTACTGAATCCGGTCCCGCAGCTGTCGCAGGAGTACGGTTTCTCCCCCGTGTGGACTCTGAGATGAACTCTGAGCGCCGAGCTCTGGCAGAATCTTTTCCCGCATGTTTTGCAGAAATACGGCTTCTCGCCCGTGTGACAACGCATGTGAATCTGCAGCGCCTGCATGCGGCGGAAAGTTTTGCGACACCTGCTGCAAGCGTACGGCTTTTCCGCCGAGTGCGTGATCATGTGCTGCGCTAGGTAACGCTTAAAGCCGAAGCCCTTTCCGCAGACGTCGCAGACAAAAGGCTTGGCTTGCGTGTACGCTTCTGAATCGGCGAGGAAGCCGCCGCCGCCGTGGAAATGCTGCTCTAAAAGTTGCAGCGGAGGGTGCGTGGCCAACATCGCGTTCTCCAGGTTGTACGTCCTGTTCTCGTCGAGAAGTTCCGTCTTAACGCTGCTCGTCATCGTAGATGCCGCGTTGTCGCTGACGTAATCTGGGTCATTTACAGGATAGTAGTCACGAAAGACGATTTGATTATCGCTGCTTGGTTCTGAGGTGTCAAAGTCCAGGTTTTCCGTGGTGTCTTTGTCTGCTCCGCTTCCATTCTGGTCAGAGTTCGAGGCCGGCTGCCAGAGTGCACAGTTTGAGAAACGCTCCTCCTGTTCCACTTTTACGTGAGGCGGCTCTAGATGCTTCTGCTCCACGTGGGTAAATGACGCTCCCTCTGGAGACTCTGAAATTATTGCATGAGAAGGTGATGAAATACAAAGACCAACAGACATCTACAGTGGGGCAAATAACTAAGTATTTAGTCAACCACTAATTGTGCAAGTTCTCCCACTTGAAAATATTAGAGAGGTCTGTTAATTGTCAACACGGGTAAACCTCAACCATGAGAGACAGAATGTGGAAAAACAAAAAAACAGAAAATCACATTGTTTGATTTTTAAAGAATTTATTTGCAAATCATGGTGGAAAATAAGTATTTGGTCAATACCGAAAGTTCATCTCAATACTTTTTTATGAACCCCTTGTTGGCAATAACGGAGGCCAAACGTTTTCTGGAACGCTTCACAAGCTTTTCACACACTGTTGCTGGTATTTTGGCCCATTCCTCCATGCGGATCTCCTCTACAGCAGTATGTTTTGGGGCTGTCATTGGGCAACACGGACTTTCAACTGCCTCCACACATTTTCTATGGGGTTGAGATCTGGAGACTGGCTGGGCCACCCCAGGACATTGAAATGCTTCTTAAGAAGCCACTCCTTTGTTGCCCTGGCTGTGTGTTTGGGATCATTGTCATGCTGAAAGACCCAGCCACGTCTCATCTTCAATGCCCTTGCTGATGGAAGGACATTTTCACTCAAAATCTCTCGATACATGGCCCCATTCATTCTTTCCTTTACACAAATCAGTCGTCCTGGTCCCTTTGCAGAAAAACAGCCCCATAGCATGATGTTTCCACCCCCATGCTTCACAGTGGGTATGGTGTTTTTCGGATGCAAGTCAGTATTCTTTCTCCTCCAAACACGAGAACCTGTGTTTCTACCAAAAAGTTCTAACCGCGCCATATTGTCCATCAGCTCGTCATGTTTACGCATTACCGCTACGTAAATTCCTCCTATTATGGCATGTTTTTCTGCTCCTTAACATTAATTATCAAAATGGTGAAGACGTGTGTGGCGGTTGGTTGCAGTAACAGAGAAGATAGATGGAGAGACTTGAAGTTCTACCGTATCCCGAGAGACCCGGAGAGGAGAGCGAGATGGACTGCTGCAATTCGACGAGAAAACAGGGCACCATCGATCACCACAGACTATGTAGTAGTCATTTTATACCTGGTAAGATGCATTTAATATCTATTTAAAGGGTTTTGGGCTGACAACCACAATTAAGATCATTGCGAGGCTAATCGCCGACAACATACAGTTTCAAAATCAAGATGTTTATTTCTTCCGCCATCATTATTTTTTGAATAATATTTAGCTGGTACCAAGTGAAAGAAGCTGGCCTCGTCTACGGATCATCAGTTAAACAGGGGTGTCCAAACTTTATGCAAAGGGGGCCAGATTTGGTGTGGTAAAAATGTGGGGGGCTACCTTGGCTGATTTACGTAGAACAATATATTTAAACAATTTTTAGCAAGCCCTTCTGTGTGTCACATTTGCTTTATTGTTATTTTTTTTAATTCATAATTTCAACAATCTCGCCTTTGTGGCGTTCTCTTTCGACACTCGGGCTCTTGCGAAATACTGCTGCTGTGAAATTAAACTAGCTTCAAGTTGCTATAATTTCTCGCTGCGTATCTTCCTTGTAATGTTGTCGTACATGTCAGCGTGTCTTGTTTGCTAATATCGCGTCACATCGAAGTCTTTGAAAACAGCGACTGTCTCTTTGCAAATGAGGCAGACAAAGTTGTTGCGTATTGTATTGAAGAAATAGTCCAATATCCACCTATCCTTGAAGCGTCGGCCATCGCAGTCAACTTTTTTTTATTATTGATTGTCGCCATTTTAGAAAATTGAAAGTAAAGGGTCACACGGGGTAATGTTGCTTAGAGTGCTGCTCTTAAAGTTTTTCAAAGTTTCGTGAGAATAGGCTGAGTTTCTGTGGACAAGTTAATTGTAGATATCAGGGTAGCAGATGTAAGGCAGAGACGGCGAAGACAGCGGGTCGAAAAATATCGATTTAGGCATCAAATATGGATCTGGCGAATGGATAGACTAAAGCTTTTCCACATAACGCCTTTTATGCAACGCATCCAATGAGTTTACAGCGTCTGAAAGCACCGGGGCTTCCATGAATTGCACTATAAATTGCACGACAAATTGAAACCATTGAGAATACGGATAAACAATGACGGACAATATGGTGGCCGGATACAGCGACACGTCATTGTGTGACGTTGGTGAGTGGGGTCTATTGTAGATTCAGTCTTCACAGCCTGGTGCAGGTCTACAATTTTGTCTCTGGTGTCCTTTGACAGCTCTTTGGTCTTGACCATAGTGGAGTTTGGAGTGTGACTGACTGAAGTTATGGACAGGTCTCTTTTATACCGATAATGAGTTAAAACAGGTGCCATTAATACAGGTAACGAGTGGAGCCTCATTAGACCTCGTTAGAAGAAGTTAGACCTCTTTGACAGCTTGCTTGTTTGTAGGTGTCCAAATACTTATTTTCCGCCATGATTTGCAAATAAATTCTTTAAAAATCAAACAACGTAATTTTCTGTTTTTTTTCCCCACATTCAGTCTCTCATGGGTCAGGTTTACCCATGTTGACAATTACAGGCCTCTCTAATCTTTTCAAACAGGAGAACTTGCAAATTGGTGGTTGACTAAACACTTATTTGCCCCACTGTATTATGTATGAACGTCTGTGACAAAACTTTGATTTTTAGGGAAAGGCAAATTTCTTTTTTTCTTTGATTGAAAATAGTTTTTTTGCTTGAAGCAACTTTTTCTGGGATTGAATGATTTAGACACAAATGTTCTACCCATAAATGGCACAAACACATAAAGGATTGTTTCAATCAAAGAAAACAGTTTCAATGAAAAAATAAGTGTTCAAATGCAAATTTCTCAGTCTCAAATATTTTTTCGCATTCAAAAACTTTTTCTATGATTGAAATTGTTTTATTTTTGATTGAAGTGATTTTTCTTTTAAAAATATTATTGGGTTTGTTTGAAGCAACTTATTTTTTTATTGAAGGTGGCCCAAACGCAAAATGACATTACTTCAATCAAAAAAGTTGTTTCAATTAAAAAAATAAAATAAAATAAAATAAAAAAATCAAAGAAAAATAGGTTTCAAATGTACGAAGCCCCCCGGGTGCCTGGGTAGAAAAAAATCATAGCTAATCTGTACCCACAGTTTAGTAATCTGTGGGTACACTTTAGTAATCTGTACCCACCGATTACTAATTTGTACCCACAATCTACTAAACTGTACCCACCGATTACTAATTTGTACCCACAGATCACTAAACTGTACCCACAGTTTAGCAATCTGTACCCACAGATCACTAAACTGTACCCACAGTTTAGCAATCTGTACCCACAGATTACTAATCTGTACCCACAGTTTAGCAATCTGTACCCACAGATTACTAATCTGTACCCACAGATTACTAAACTGTACCCACAATTTAGTAATCTGTGGGTACATTTTAGTAATCTGTATCCACAGTTTACTAATCTGTACCCACAGATTACTGAACTGTACCCACAGTTTACTAATCTGTACCCACAGTTTAGCAATTACCCGGAAACAGTAGTCACCAATGTTTGGCGAGGACTCCAAACGCCGAGGGACTGACCGAGCAAGCACCTGCACGTTTTGCCCTCGGCGAACAAAGGGGTTTTAAAAGGTAACTATTGAACATTTTCTTTGGTAGCCGTCTAAAATTTCAGATAGATAAACTGAAATTGTGATTGAGGACATCTGAAACTGAAAATTAGTATTTTTTTTTGTAATCTGTGGGTACAGTTTAGTAATCTGTGGGTACAGATTACTAAATTTTACCCACAGATTAGTAATCTGTGGGTAAAGATTACTAAACTGTGGGTACAGATTAGCTATGATTTCTTTTTCTACCCTGGCACCCTGGGGGGCTCCGTAAAAATGCCTTTTGGGGAGTATCAAATTTATTTTTCCATTCAAACACATTTTTTTTTTGATTGTAGGGACTTTTTTTTTTTTTGAAAATATATATTTTGATTGAAACAACTTTTTTTTTTTTTGATTGAATAATAAAGACACAAATCTACCTCCAAAGTTTTCCCTGTCGTACCGAACTTTGTGTTGTGTGTACATTTACACCCCTCGTATATTAGTTTAGGGCTGTCAAAATTATCGCGTTAACGGGCGGTAATTAATTTTTTAAATTAATCACGTTAAAATATTTGACACAATTAACGCACATGCCCCGCTCAGATTAAAATGACAGCAGTGTAATGACCGCTTGTTACCCGTTTTTTGTTGTATGGCGCCCTCTGCTAGCGCTTGGGTCCAAATGATTTTATGGGTTTGGGGAGTGAGCATGGTGTAATGACATCAACAATAGCGAGCTACTAGTTTATTTTTTGATTGAAAATTTTACAAATTTTAATAAAACGAAAACACTAAGAGGGGTTTTATTAAAATATTTCTATAACTTATACTAAAATTTATCTTTTAAGAACTACAAGGTTTTCTATCCATGGATCGCTTTAAGAGGATGTTAATAATGTTAATGACATCTTGTTGATTTATTGTTATAATAAACAAATACAGTACTTATGTACCGTATGTTGAATTTATATATCCGTCTTGTCTTATCTTTTCATTCCAACAAGCATTTACAGAAAATATGGCATATTTTATAGATGGTTTGAATTGCGATTAATTATGATTAATTAATTTTGAAGCTGTAGTTAACTCGATTAAAAATTTTAATCGTTTGACAGCCCTAGTTTAAACATATATATTTTGTTACTAATCGTTTTATTATTGGAGGTTGACTTTCATGTAAATAAATAGTGTATGTTATAAAAAAAAAAAATTCAAACACAATTTTAAAATGATAAACGCAACTTGGTTATGATTAATCAAAATGCAGTAATAATGTATGTATATTGATATGCAAGTTTAAAAAAAAAAAAAAAATTAAAAAGGGAGACATTTATTGTCCGATAGCAGTAAATGTAATGACCAACCTGTCCTTTGAGAATGAGCAGCAGGTTTACAGACGACGACGTCCAGAAGCCTGCGCTGACGGTCCATCTCTTGTTCGTAGGCGACGATAGTTTTCTCAAAAACACCGAAAATTTCTTCAGCGGCGGCAGTCAATCGCTCGTTGACAAACGTTCTCAAGTCTTGGAGTTTAGACATGGTCGTTTGCGTGACCGACATGGCATGCAAGAGGTGTTGTTTGCCCCGAGAATCGAGAAATTAGATGGCTAACCTTCGATCTTGGGCTAGCTTCCGGTAGGTGTCACAATATTTGTTTCCGATGGTGCACGCGAGAAAATCGTTAACATTTTTTTCCACCTTTGTATTTTACTTGAAATTTTATGCGTTTTCCCTCCTCTACAACATATAATAGGACATTATAAAGCAATAATAAAATTCGGAGATAGATGTTACAATTATTTCATAGTATTTTCTCATTCAATGCTTGTTTCCGTGTGACATATTGCTGCAAACTATCTCAGGCAAAATGAATTAGACGTCTAGCACCGCCAATGGCTGCCCATGAATTTAATGAGAGCCTTGTACAGGGTTAAATATATATAATTTGGTCTCATTGTAACCAAAAATTTGAGTTCCGCACATGCTTGTTTCCAGGTGGACTCGTATAACACCGGTATTTCCGCTTTTGACGTTTCCGTCTCTTCCGTTCTCTGTTGACTCGAAGAATAGAAATTAATGTCCTAACTGAAGTGTGGTTATTATATGTTACTGGCTTTTTATTGGACTAGATGGGCGCATATTACTGCGCCATATGTAGGCAAACTGCGTTCAACGGGAAAGGACACATTTTCGGGAAACATCATCAGAGCAGGTTAAGGCTGGTTCTGATGAAATTCATAGAGAAGGTCAGTAAAAATACACCGAAGTACTGTCCTGTGTTTTCTATTAATTTATTATGTCAAGAAATTAAAATAATCAAATATCAGCGTGTGAATTAATTGGACAGCTAACGCCGTAAATGGCAGCCAATTAATGTGCACTTTCATAGCATAAATCGGGTGTCAGCAACCCGCGGCTCTAGAGCCACACGCGGCTCTTTAGCACTGCTCTTATGGCTCCCTGGAGCTTTTTCAAAAATGTTTGAAAATGGAAAAAAGATTGGGGAGGAAAATATATTTGTTGTTTTAATATGGTTTGGGCAAACATACGGCGCCCATATAGGGACATCGACAGAAATAAAATAAATTTGAAGCAATCTGGTGTGCACCAGATTGTTTGGAGTGCACACCTGATCGATTAATCTTTGCAACACTACTTTAAACGTTTTTTTTTTTTAAGTATCTCACAAGCTCTAGATAGCATTATTTCACAGCCCGAAATCCACAAGATGTGAGATGACAGGCGATTGCCATTGCGTTTTGCGGCCGCTTTATAACTGTGGTCTGTACTGCATTTGCTTGTGCAACTGAAACAAAAAAATACTTTAAATACGTATATTTAAATTCTAATTTATAATTAAATACTTTAATCACAATAGTACAGGGTTTCCCCTACAAATAAAAGATTGTGGTGCGCTGCCACACCTTGCAAATTCTTGGGAGCCCCGAAAGGGACATTGACAGAAATAAAATAAATTTGAGCTGTCTGATGCACAGCGCACCAGATTGTTTCTCGTGCACACCGGATTGTTTCTAGTGCGCACCGGAAACTATCCAGTAAACATTAGCATTATATAGCATTCAAGCTAGCGGACTTTCGCAATGCAAGGTAGCCAATTGTTATAAACATAAGCATTATATAGCATTCAAACTAGTGGACTTTCGCTATGCAAGTTAGCCAGTTGTCGTAAACATTAGCATTATATAGCATTTAAGCGAGCGGAGTTTTGCAGTGCAAGATAGCCAATTGTTGTAAACATTAGCGTAATATAGCATTAAAGCTAGCGGACTTTCGCTATGCAAGTTAGCCAATTGTTGGAAACATAAGCATAATATAGCATTTAAGCTAGTGGACCTTCACAATGCAAGTTAGCCAATTGTTGTAAACATTAGCATTATATAGCATTTAAGCTAGCCAATTGTTGTAAACATTAGCATTATATAGCATTTAAGCTTGTAAACTTTCTCTGTGCAAGTTAGCCAATTGTTGTAAACATTAGAGTTCTATAACATTCAAGGTAGCGGACTTTTGCGATGCGGGTTAGCCAATTGTTGTAAACATTAGCATAATATAGCATTTTAGCTAGCGGACTTTACTATGCAAGTTAGCCAATTGTTGTAAACATTAGCATTATATAGCATTTAAGCTAGCGGACCTTCGCTATGCAAGTTAGCCAATTGTTGTAAACATTAGCATTATATAGCATTTAAACTAGCGGACCTTCGCTATGCAAGTTAGCCAATTGTTGTAAACATTAGCATTATATAGCATTCTAGCTAGCGGATCTTAGCTATACAAGTTAGCCAATCGTAAACATTAGCATTATATAGCATTCAAGCTAGCTGACTTTTGTTGTAAACATTAGCATTATATAACAATTGAGCTAGCGGAATTTTGCTTAGCAAGTTAGCCAATTTTTGTAAACATTCTCATACAGCATTTAAGTTAGTGGACCTTCGCTATGCAAGTTAGCCAATTGTTGTAAACATTAGCATTATATAGCATTCTAGCTAGCGGATCTTCGCTATACAAGTTAGCCAATTGTAAACATTAGCATTATATAGCATTCAAGCTAGCTGACGTTTGTTGTAAACATTAGCATTATATAGCATTTAAGCTAGCGGAATTTTGCTTAGCAAGTTAGCCAATTTTTGTAAACATTCTCATACAGCATTTAAGTTAGTGGACCTTCGCTATGCAAGTTAGCCAATTGTTGTAAACATTAGCATTATATAGCATTCAAGCTTTCGCGATGCAGGTTAGCCAATCACAACAATGCCTAAATTGGCTAACTTGCGTCGCTAAAGTACACTAGCTTAGATACTACATAATGCTAATGTTTACCAGATAGTTTCTGGTGCGCACCAGATTGTTGTTTATTTCTGTCGATTACCCTTTTGGGGCGCCGTATAAAAATGACGCAAACATTCTTCTAATTCAATAATATTGTAATGCAGTTAAACTTGAGGTGGCAATGTATAACAGAGTAGTCACTTTATGCGTCATTCTCTATAGGATGCACTGCAGCAAAAATAAACATTTATTCATGAAGGCTTATTATGTATCTTTACCGATTCATTTTGATAGTAGGCTAATAGAGCTAATATAGATACATACAGCATGTGTTGCCTTCATTATAGGCCTTAGATAAGGCTTTTAATTTTTTCGGCTCCAGATTTATTTTTTTGGGTCCAGTATGGCTCTTTCAAAATTTTGGGTTGTCGACCCCTAAATACTCATTTAAAAACTAACTAGCAAATCTAATGCAAAAAAGTGTCATTTTAATGCTTTTCAAAGGTACTGCCTTGTGTTTTCCAGGTGAAGGATGCACGGCGAACACTTAAAAAACCGGAAGTCGAAAGGTTTGATTACACCCAACACAAGAAAACCTTCTGGTGTTACTGCTGTGGCCTGGAAGTTGAACGGAATGTTACCGATGGAAAAATGACCGTGTTACATGGAGGCTTATTGGAGCACATGGCCACGTGAGTGACGTGATGTGAAGCATTGAAAATACAAGAGCTGACCGATAATGACTATTTTAACCGTTATCCTGATGTTCCTAATGTTCCCTTTCTAAACCTTAGCATGCATACTGGTCCAAACCTGTATTTTTCGATATTATTTTAAAAACTTTCATCGGCTGATGTTATTGGACTACTCTAAAAAAATCTTTACGATACTTAAGAATATATTAATGATTTCAGATCAGAACACAGAAAGAGTACCCACAAGTTCTGGTGGGACAACAAAGCTGATCCCAAGTTGAAAGACAAAGTCATCATCACACAGGAAGAGACTGAACTGTGAGAACAATAATGTTCAAATGCTTGCAAGTACAGAGAAAATCTGAATGGACTTGACTGCGGAAATGATTATTTAAATGGGTATTTTTTCTTCAGGTTCAAAGCTGAGGTGGAAAAAGTATTGGCATCATATGTGGAGAAGGAGGATGAATTCATTCAACAGGTAAGGATAATGTTATATTGTGGTTAGGGATCTACCGAAAGCAAAATTCTTGGCCGAAACTGAAAATCTAATATTGGAAACAGCGAAAGGCCGAAAAATACACATGCGGTGGCAGTTCTAGGATTTTTCTGAAACTGGGGCCAAGAAGGGGCCGGTGTAATCGTCAGGGGCCAAGTGTCGCTGCCATCTTTGATCAGCAGGCAAAAAAATCGCTCACCTTTCGGCCAAATTCGCAGTTTTGAAGTCAAAAAGGGTGACCTGCGTGAATTGTGTAGATCTGAGGATTTTTAGGGGGTGGGGGTCGGGAGACTTTTTTTTTCCAGCATCATCACCTTGTCAAGAATCTGTATTGCATTTGCACCTTGTCAAGAGTCAAGAATCTGGTTTGGACAAGGTGATGATGCTGGAACGTTTGTTTAGTGCCGTTCCAGTGAGATTTACAAAGATGACTGCCTTGAATAAAAAACCATTGTGGTGGTCAGTAAATGTTACTTTTATAGAGCAAGTGCAGGGAAATATATATGGAATCACTCCATTCTGAGGGGGAAAAATCTGGAATTATGAGCAACAAACAAATAACAATCAAAACAAGAGTCAAGAATCTGCATTGGACAAGGAGATGATGCTGGAACTTTTGTTTGGTGCCGTTCCAGTGAGATTAACAAAGATGACTGCCTGAAAAAAAACATCAAAATGAAAAAAAGAGGTGTGTTGTGATTGTTTGTTTCTCATAATTCCAGATTTTTTTCCCTCAGAATGGAGTGATTCCATATATATTTCCCTGCACTTGCTCTATAAAAGTAACATTTACTGACCCACTCAATGTTTTTAGTCATTTCTTTTAGTGTTTCTGAATGCTAAAGAGTTGCACTTTTGAACTTGTTCATTATTTTTTCAAGCTTTTCATCTGAGTTTATTCTACACAATAAAATGTCTGAGTAAGTGCTCGCCAGAGACTGGTGATTCCATACTTTTTATTAAGGGTTGTAGCTTCCGTTGCTAGCGTCATCACCCCCAGCATGCATTGCGAACGTAAAACATGGCACCCTCTGTTGGTCAAAACATGTACTAAATACAGTATTATAGATTTTTAAATCAATGGCAATAAAATATGTGTTTCTAACAACATATTTTAGTAAAAGAGAACAATTGTGGCTTATTAGTGCCTACAAGTTTTTAGGCAAGGCAAGGCAAATTTATTTATATAGCACAATTCAACACAAGGCAATTTAAAGTGCTTTACATCACATGAAGATCATAAAAATCACATTTAAATCAATACAACGTAAAAACCAAGACAATCAAAATCGGAAATAAAATTATACATAAAAATCGCATTTAACAACAAATAGAATAAAAATAAATAAATAAAACAAAAACTACTACTACTAATAATAATTGAAATCAGCAATGGAGAGAAGCACAAGCGGAATAGAAAGCAAGTAGATTGAAATATATAGACAGTTATGGATATGCAGTGCTAAACAAAAGTGTTTTTAGCCCTGATTTAAAAGAGCTAACAGTTTGAGCATAATTCAGACGTTCAGGTAACTTATTCCAGAGTTGAGGGGCATAATAACTAAATGCTGCCTCACCCTGCTTGGTTCTCGTTCTTGGAACATGCAGAAGACCGGTTCCAGACGACCCTAGGGGTCGAGATGTCTCATATGAATCTAACAAATTAAGCATGTATTTTGGTCCAAGGCCATTAAGTGTTTTGTAGATGAGCAGTAGTATTTTATAGACTATCCTTTGACTCACTGGAAGCCAGTGTAGCGATTTCAAAACCGGTTTAACGTGGTCCAGCTTCCTTTATTTGTGAGGACTCTGGCTGCGGCATTCTGTACTAGCTGCAGTTTCCTGACTGATTTTTTAATCAAGACCCGTAAATATACCGTTGCAATAGTCCAATCTGCTGAAAATGAATGCATGCATAAGTTTTTCCATGTCTTGTTGAGTCAGAAGCCCCTTAATTCTGGTTATGTTTTTTTAGGTGGTAATAAGCAGATTTAGTGACGAACTTTAGATGGCTGTCAAATTTTAGGTCTGAGTCAATAATTACGCCAAGGTTTCTGACTTGATTTGTAGCTGTAAGTGACATTGTGCTAAGTTGCCTGCTTATTTCTGACCTTTCCTTTTTTGGCCCAAAAATGATCACCTCTGTCTTCTCCACATTTAACTGGAGAAAATTCTAGCACATCCATTCATTGATTTGATGAATGCATTTACTCAGGGAGACTAAGGGACTATAATCATGTGGGGACACAGAAATTTACAGTTGTGTGTCATCTGCATAGGCGTGATAGGAGATGTCATACTGTTCCATTATCTGAGCTAAGGGAAGCATATAGATGTTAAATAAGAGTGGTCCAAGAATTGACCCTTGAGGGACTCCACACGTGAATTTGGTTCGTTCTGACTGATAGTTTCCGATTGACACAAAGAAATCCTTATCATGTAAATAGGATGTGAACCACTGAAGTATAGTGTCAGTAAGCCCTACCCACTGTTCCAATCTGCTAAGTAGTATGTTGTGATCAACCGTGTCGAAAGCGGCGCTGAGATCCAATAGTAACACAACAGATGATTTGCCTGCATCGGTATTCCGACGAATATCATTTAGGACTTTGATAAGCACGGTCTCGGTGTTGTGTTGTGGCCGAAATCCAGACTGAAATGAGTCCAAAAGATTGTTTTGCATCATGAAAGTCTGGATCTGTTCGAACACAACCCTTTCGATAATTTTCCCCAGGAGTGTCAGATTTGATATTGGCCTGTAATTACTAATGATTGAGGCATCCAGATTAGGTTTTTTTAGGAGAGGTTTTATTACTTTAAGTCCGAGGTTCCTTTTAAGTTGATTGACCAATGTCTTTTTCTTTTCTCCTTATGTCTCCAGCAAGCTGATTTGATCCGGGTCCAGGAGAAACAGCGTGAAGAATTTCTTAAGTCTCTTCCAGAGGTTTGTTTCCGAGGATGCAGTGGCGGTATCCATAACTGTGGTTTTAACTGTCAGAATTTTAAGAATGACAGTAGAGAAAAGTGCAGAAGATTCTAGCTAGACACAAAAGTAACCTATCAGGTAGTAGGGATGGGAATCGAAATCTGATTCCAATTCGGAACTGGTTCCAAGTGTTTCGAGGCCTCGACATCACAATGAAAAAGCCTTAACGATCCCTTTAACGGTTCCTAAAGATGCGTATTGCGTCGTGACGTGTGTTGTTGTCCAGACGCATTAAACTAGCATGGCGCCAAGAACCACTCGCTCCAAAGTTTGACTACACTTCACCAGGAAAGAGTGTGAAAATGAAAGGTTACGACGGGTAAGCACGAGCATTGCAGCCATAAACATAACAATGACAGCACGTAGGTTCAAACGCTCGAAAGTGTGTCTTCACTTCACGAGGAAAAATTACAACAAAGCGACTTGCAGTCATTGCAAGGTGGAGATAACTGCATCGGGAGGGAATACGACTGCGCTGTCCTCACAGAGAGGCTAAGGCTCAGTCCTGGCTATACACCTAGCTAAACTCCCAAAGGACGATGCAGAAGACGGTATAATTTGCTGACTTTATTCAACCATCACTTGAAGAGTGAAACTAAGAATAGAAATGAAACAAATCAATTTCGTCCCCAATAACAAACAGGTTTGCATAAAAGTAAATCAGCGATGATTAGCTGCTAATAACAATATGGTTAGCATTCGTTCGCTAGCATTAGCACATCGTTCAAACCACTACACAACTGGAGTAAAGTGTCCGATCGCGAGTGGAAACACAACAACAACAACAACACAAAAGATGATACATACAGGCGTTGCCACTGGTAAATAATACACGTTAACCAATCCAAACTGCGGCCCGCAGCCCAAATACGGCCCGCCTCCACATTTGGTCCGGCCGTTTTGAATTTTTTTAAATCTCAATCGTGTTGTTTATTTCCTGGCCTTTTCCTTGAAGAATTCAAAGAGGGTTATTTGGTTATTATCTATTTAATTAATAGTGTTTTTATTATTATTATTATTATTATGAATCCAGAAAGGGTTATTTGATTGTGGCTTTCTGAAAAACAATAATTTTTTACATTTATGCACTTCTGCAATCGTCACACTTTTTCTGTTACAAACTTACCCCGGCCCCTCATCAGAGAAGTGAAAAGTTATGTGGCCCTCACAGGAAAAAGTTTGGGGACCCCTGCTTTAACACATATTGCCAAAGGCAGAACAGCAACCTATCTGCCAATATATACCAATATTTTTTATTTCTATTAGATAAATGTTTCAGTAAAATGTTACACATTCTTGTGTATTTGCCACTTATTGCCACAGTTAACATTGAGGCTTTGGGCCTCTTTTGATCTCGTTGTGAGTTTGTAAGGTTGTGAGTTCTGATTAAACAAACTCGATGCCAATCAAAACGTTTATTCTTCTTTTTCCCCAAATTAGAATTGATAAGAGAATCGATAAAGAATCGAATCGTTAAGCAATATCGATAATGGAATCGGAATCGTAAAAATCCTATCAATTCCCATCCCTATCAGGTAGTATGTTCAACTAAGCAATGAGGGGTTTTCAGGTCAATATCAGTCATCATAAAGCAAAAATATTTGCCAAGAATGAGATATTCGATAGCAAGAGTTTTGGTTAGCGGTGAGACTTCCTCTGTGAAACCACTGTTGGCTTTTCCTGAATCAAAATCAGCATGAAGCAGAACCAGCGTCGGTTAACGGACGTCACGGAACAGAATTGGCAGCTCAAGCCAGCGTCAGGTAACATCACAAGCATCGCAAGCGTATTATTATCGAGTTTTTGCACTTCTCCTCACCTGCGGGAGTGACAGATTTCAATGGACGTCACGGGGAGCTAACCAGCGGACGGACAGCGGCGTTGACTCGATGGTTGACGCGCAGCAACAGGGCCTGACTTTCATTGGATATCAGGTTAGAAATGCTTAGAAATTCCTCAAACGCAACTAGAGCCTTCACTTCATGTCAATTTTTCTGTTGTAGGATTCATCAAACAGCGGAAATGTACACACAGGTACGGTAACAAAGAGCGGTAAAAAGCTGCTATTCAGTTAGCTGTAAGGTTTGATCTTCAACTGTCATTTTACAGGTGCTGTCCCTCCTTGGCTGCAAGAAGACGATCCTCTAGAGGGGACGTCCGCAAGTGCAGCACCACCAGAAATTGGCCCGTCAGCACAGGAGTTCCTCAGACAGAGTAGAATACTTTTTTTTTTTTTTTTTTTTTTTTTTTTTTTTTTTTTTTTTTTTTTTTTGTCTAAGAAATTTTGATGGGCTAGAATTGGCAGAGAACAAAATTTTTTTGCTTTCAAATGACTCGTTATGCATCGTTTTTTTTTTTTTTTTTTTAATATTAATTTTAATGAAGTTTGTGCTCTAAGAATAACAATTTATAGCATTTGAGTTGGTGATTTATTATGATGTATTTTAACTATATTAGTGGTTGAATTGGTTTTAAAAAATTGACAATAATATCGCATATGGTCAATAATTTATGAGACTATATCACCTACTAAACTTTGTTATCGCGACAGGCTTACTTGACGCATTGTTGTGTATTCTTTCCCCCTCCCAGAGGAGCAAGAGAAGATGAGGAAGCTCCCACCGAACAGAGTGGGGGCCAACTTTGACCACAGCTCACACACAGACGCTAACTGGTTGCCTTCCTTCGGCCGCGTGTGGAACAGCGGCAGACGCTGGCAGTCAAGGTGTGCTTTATCTAGATTCAGTTCTTAGCTTATGTCGGGTGATTTTTTGGGGTTTTGTTTTCTTGGAAACAGGCATCAGTTTAGACAGGAGGAAGGCCAGAAAAACAACATGAAGAGGAAGATGAAGCATGATGCTGAAGGGTCTAAAAAGAGAAGCACTACAGCAGATGACCATGTACTGGACTATTAAATAATAGCTCTATAGGTTGTAACCCATTTCTGGGGAGTGATGCTGTCCAACTACTCTGATTTTTTTGATTTTTTTTTTTTGCTATGTGTACAAGAATACTTGCAATAAATTGTTTTGATGACTGTACTTTCTACTCCTTTGTATAAATAGACTTGCCATTTTCAACCACTGGATGATGACTAGGGGTGGCTATCTCAAGATATGGTATGACTTGTCCTAAGCTTGAACGATATATCGTTTAAACATCGCCATCGCGATGTGCACGTGTGCAATAGTCCCATCGCAAGGACGTGCGATAGTTAAAAAAAAAAAAAATTAATCCACATACTTTTGCCTTGCTTTCTGCTCTGCGCACAGCCTCCCTTCTGAATTCATTTTTTTATTTGAATTCAAAAGAGGGAATTGTTGGATTTACATAATCATATGTGGACATTGCATTTTTTCATCATAAGGCAAGTTCTTTCTCCTTTGTTCGGCGAATGCCATTGAATAGTTGCACATCTGGAAAATATTTGCAGGTGCTAGCAAGATGGAGGAGGGAGAGACCCTCCCCAAGTGAGAGGGGAGTAAAAAGAGCCTATTCACGGGGAGGCAGGAGCACTTTTCTTTGTCTTGGTACCATAATGTCATGTCTTGTCTCTTTGTCTTTAAGTGTAAATTCTTTGTTGTTTTTTATTCCCGAATTCTTTGTCATCATCTCCTGTTTGTTATATCGACTCTTTTCCTTCACTTCCTCTCTCTCCCATCTCTTTGTTCCTCACAGTCACTGCGGCACTTGCTTATTATAGTTAACAATGTCTTTGAGCTTGCCAAAGAAGCTTACTTCACATGGGCTGCAATGTGTCAATCGTTTAACTCGTTAAACAGTTTTTGCAAGGAAGCCGCACTGGAATGAATGTGTGTGTGGAGACGTTTGAGACATATAAAATAAACGCCAGAAGGGATCATGAGGAGTTTGTAATTTCTACATGTCACTCCAAGAGTCACAGCCAAGGTAGGTATACAAAAGCAATTAATAAAGCCAAGCATTTTTCTACTACAGTACTTTATTCTTGTTTAAAAATGATTCGGTTGGACAGTTATGTTTATAACTGATCATAATTATTACATTTGAAGTGCTTAAAAATCATTTATTAAATTATATATATAAATATATATATATAGCGGAAAATACAAGACTGAAGAAGCAGTTTCTTCTCTTGCACTCCTCTTTAAAATAAACTATTTTAAGCCAAAAGAACTGCTGTGTTTGATAAAACAATATGTCTTTATGCTGCCATAGCAGATTCATGGTGCATTATGCCCCCAAACTATTTTTAGTTTGTCCGTTTTACCCTGGAAACCCTCATTTACAGACATCGCACAACAGTTTTTGTTTCAAGCCAGCCATAAAAAAAAAGGTAGGCTACAGTGGTACCTCTACATACGATCGCTTCGACACACGAATTTTTCGACATCCGCCGTAAAATGTGACTCGCCATTTGTTTCTACATCCGACGACATGCTCGAAATACGACGACAATGGCAGCACCGCAGACGAATGCACGGCGGATTTTCTTGTGTGACAAATCAACACTGGTTTCAGAAAAAGTTGGTACAGGTGGTGAAACAAGGAAAAAGTTGACGCTTACCTTCTAAATGAAGATGCAAATGACAGAAAAATATGAGCGTAGGGTGGGCATCCGTGAAATGGCTCAACAATACATCTCCACGGTCCTCCTCCGACCATCGTTCGCCAGTCTTTATAAGTTAAGCTGACAATTCTTATTGTGGTAACATCTCCAGAGAAATCGCCAACTTCGCCACGTTTTTATAATTTATTTCACAACTTATTCAAAACAAAAACACCTTCTGTCTGCCGCAATTGACGGTGTTAAGAAAACATTCAAAGTGAAAGTGAAACTCAAGCTCACCGGTCTGCCTCTGGCACGTCAGCACCGCGGTGCGTTCAGGGTCAGCAAAAAACGTCCGCCACATTAGAACCCGATTCGTTACATTAATACAGGAATTATTATTATTATCGTAATTATTATTATTATTCCGATTTTGATTTATAATTTATTTGTTTTGCTATGTGTAATTGCCATTTGTAATAGTACCAGCAGTATTTTTTAAGGATTTAGTGAAGGTTTTTGGGCTGTGGAACGAATTAATGGAATTATAATGTATTCCTATGGGAAAATCCTGCTCGACATACGACCATTTCGACTTACAAACAAGGTCCTGGAACGGATTAACTTCGTATGTAGAGGTACCACTGTAATTATATTTATTATCCGAAATGTCATTTTTTGCTTAAAATCATTAACTGATGTCTAATATTTATTTTTAAAAACGACTTCTTAACATCATTCACTATTTAAACAAATTACGTCACAACGAAAAAAATGGTGTCTGTAGATAAGTCACGGATATCTACCTAATTAATTGATAGGCTAAATGATCATGCAAAATAAATCTGTATTGACTGTTACTGACTTTCATATGTTAGTTCAAGTGATACATTAGATTCAAACCTTTGTTTTCAAAAACTACAAAAGAAACATTTTGAAAGCTTCCAGAATAAATCTTGATTTTTTTTTGTTTTTTTTTTTTTGTTTAGCAAATTTAAAATATATTAACATAAATAATAATGCACATTGTCTGTCTAAATAAAGAAAAACTGAAAAAACAGTGAGGGAATACCAAAAATAAATAAAAATGGAACCTTCCTTCAGGTAAAACACTACTGCTTTTTAGGGGTGCACGATATCCATTTTTTAAAAAATCGATATCGATAACTTCTCAAGGCCAATACCGATACGAGAACCGATATTATATGTATAATTTTTCAATGTATAGTCGCCTGAGTTTTTGAACGCCTGTAGGTAAAAAATACTAGCGGTGGATTCAGCATAGAATCCTTTGACCAAACCAGAATTTTCATGATGACATGATCATTATTATAATGAACAAAACTAAGACAAGAACAGTTTTGACTTCAAATAAAGTGTCCATATTATTTTTTTCAAATAAATATAATTTGAGTCAATCCCAATCAATCAGTCAATATCATTGACGATATGTTCCCCTGAACAATGCGCACTGATCTGAAAAAAAACATAAACCCAACAGGTATTGTGCTTTGTCAGCAGATAAAACATTTGGTGCAACAGGAGAGGACACTTTTGACTTTCTTAACCTGGTAATTATAGAACAGCAAGCCTATCAATAACCAAAAAGCCTCTCAAGAATTTAACATAGTACTATAAAATGCATACATTCGCTAATTACCATAATAAGGTTTATAATTCAGTGAAGGAAAAATACAAATACGGACTCTAGAACAGTAACAATACCTTGCATACTGGCAAAACAGGAGTGGAAACAAACACACAACAAAATATTATTAATTGGCCCGATAATATATAATGTTATCAGATTTATTGGGATGATGTCATAATTCCTATTATCGGACCGATAATTATCGTGCACCTCTACTGCTTTTGTGCACAAACCAAACTCAACAAAAAAATGAAAGCTCCTTTGGGCTGCTTTAAGGCGACATGAATAAAATAAAAATGAAAACTGGGAAGAAGGGGGTAAACCTCGGTTCACTAAATTTCTGTTTAATGTTAACAGTAGAAAACACAAAGAGAAGGACACTTCTCTCTAAGCAGCTTCCTACTAGAGTTTTGCAGGTTAGCAAATTTACAGTTTAATGTTACGCCAACTCTGATGCAGGTTGGACTTTCAGTAGCAAAATTATTGGAGTTTTCCCCACCTCCACAAAATTTACATCTTTTTACATTACTTACAGTGGTTGCTGCTGCTGGCCGAAAAAAAAAAAAATCTAATATCCCTCGTCTTCGAAGGTGGCGGAGGTGGTGGCGTGTTGTTGAAATATTGTATCTCTGTCTGGGCTGTGAGTGCGTGTGTTTGTGGGGGGTGGGCATGTCATCAACCAATCAAACGTGTGTTTGAGGGGAAAAAATGAACTGGCACATTCAGCAAATGAAAATGGGTAAATGTCAGTCTGAACGTAATTAAAGTAATTCACTTAATAACAGTAGGGTCAATTCCTTACAAAATATGGAAAGACAATCTAAATTACCTATAAAACTGGAGTCATTATAGAATGCAAATAAGGTTGCTTAAAAGTTGCTGGGGACAATTTGAGCATGCTGAAAAGTTGCTAGTGTTATGTCCCTACTGTCCCTATGCAAACTTACGTCTTTGGGAACAACGCTGAATCAATGTTATGTATTCGACCAAAACACCCGCTCATCCATAATTCAATGACTATTCAATCATATTTCCCGGTCAATCATAAATCAACTATTTTTCAACATGAGTTCACATAGGCGGATCTACTATTCAGCCGAAGTGGGCGATCGCCTTAGGCCCCCAACCAGTAGGGGGCCCCCCCACCAGCTGCCCTTGCCCCAACGAGCAAGGGCTTGGGCCACCGGAGCCAGCAGCACCCCCAGCTATTCGTCATGTATAATTATGTCAGCATACCAAACAAATAACAAAACAAAAAAGAAAGCCATTTGAATGCTGCATTCATAATTATCTCCCCCCCACACACACACACACTACAATGGACTGTTCCACAACGACGGACTGAGTATCAGTCGCTTAGCTTCATTTAGCGCCGTTTAGCTTCGCTTAGCTGTTTGTTAGCTTTACTTAGCTCTCCCGCATTTTTCACGCCACTAAGCTCACTATTTTTACAGCTCACTTGCTGCTTTGCACGTCGGCTATCGTTTATTTCAAACACATGAGCAAACGTGCTCTCCATGATAGCCAAAGTGCAGTGAGGGAGACGTTGAGAACAGGCCGCTAATGCCTCTTTAAACTTTCTTCTTCTTCTTCTTCACACCGAACATAAAATACACAACAGCACAGCTTGTGGCGAAACAATGCAGTACAGTTCCAATCAGTCATACAATAACACTCAACAGCTGGTTAACAGCATTTGCTAACGAAATTTTGTTTTTTTAAATCTATTAGTGACACCACAAGCAATGACAAAGATTTTTTTTTTTTTTATGGAGTGTAAAGCTTACCTCTGGTGAACATTTCAAAATAAAATGTTCGTCATATGAATAACGATTTCTGGAGTTAATCCCACAAACTTCAGAATTAATATTATGATATGTTGAGTAAATACTACAGAATACAGATTCTACACTAAGAATAGCTTTCAAATGACACTCTTTATGACAAATATGATTGCCAATGAATAATTATTATGATTATTATACTACTATTATATGGAGTATTATACTATAATAATATTGCTAGATTTTTTTTTTTTAAGAATTGTTTTGAATAATGTTGGAAAGGGCAAAGTCAGTGTTCTGAATCTGTTTACTTTCCATTCTTTTGCACTAGTAAATGCTATCAGCATTTAACTTCATTGTTTATTTGTGATTAATTATTGTTATTTACATGATTATTTGTACTTAAATAAAGAATTTAAGTGTTCCAAAATGGTTTTGTGAATTGTCAACAAACATTTCATTGCTAAATTAGTAAAAAAAAAAAAGAAAATTATTACATTAGTTGACTAATCGTAAAACTAGTTGGCTGAATAATCAGGAGAAAATTTGTCGTTTAGGACAGCCTTAATGTACCGGAACATATTTCCTCCACACCCTTCTCACCTTTTTAACACCTGACCCATGAAGAGGGCCCCTGGATATGATCGCCTTAGGCCCCAAAATTGCCAAGTCCGCCACTGTTAGTTCATCAACTATAAAACAATGTTAACCCAAACATCGACTGACATGCCATAGAACAACGTTGTTTCAACGTCACTTGAAAATTTCGATGTCAACCATACTGATGATTTTGATGTATAAATCAACGTTTATTCAATGTCGGTCTGCTATCTGGGTATTTCCATGCATTTAGCATGAGGGACAAACGCGAGCTTGACCCGCCTAGCAACAGTTGCTAACGTCATGAATATTAAAGAGCAAAAGTGACATTTGCCTGCGGTACGCTTTTGTTCTTACTGCACATGTGCAAACTTGTTTCAGGAAGAGAGTAGAAAAACAAACTCGTTGGCGCGATTGTGAGGAAAATGAAGCGGCGTCACCCCAGCTGGACGGAGGAGCAGGTAAACAAACTGTTTTGATCTAAACTACTCGGGGTTTCAACTCTTTACACCGTGTCTATCTTTGCCTTTTCCCGTGTTCATTGAATCAGGTTGCGTCTTAAAAATGACCACTAGAGGGCAGTGTGGTTTTACTTCGCCGAGCAAGCAAGTGCCACCGCAGGCACCTTTAGTTTCTCTTATCTCGGTCCAATCATGTCACGGCATCCAACGTTCGCTTAGCCATAAACGGAAGCCGTTGGTGTGGCTGTGCAGTGGGGGTCGTGCCAGACTACTAGTCGGTGTCACGGTGCTGCTTTGTCAGACGAGTGCCCTTCACCGGTGATTTCCGGAAGTACTTTAGAGTAAAGACTGGTTTGAAGGACACTTGGTGGCAACACAGTGGTGTTTGTGTCTCTTTAAGCGCGGAGGAGGAGGAGGGAGGTGGTGGTGGTTGAGTGTCCGAGAGATGTAGCCCGCCTGCCTGCCTTCCAGCTACCTTCCACTCTCCGGCATCCACCCCACCTCCTGTACTCCCTTTGGCCGAGGACGACGGACAAACGCTGGGATGCCGATGCTGCCATCAGCAATCTTTTCTTTAATAGTCAACCTGAGGGGGCCACGTTTGAAGAACTAGCAGCTTTTAACAATCAGCACGAAACAGGTAAATGACGAATATAAACACCCACATGCGTGCTTACGTCATCTTTGTATTTATACTGTTACTAGTGTCGTTTATTTGTGCATGACAATTGCACTGATCTGTTGCTTTTGTTGGCGTTGATATGGAAATTCAGTACAAGCATCCTCAGTACAGTACAGTACAGTACAGTACACAATTGATGGAAATGCCATTTGATATCCTTGATAATGATATCAAGCTTAAAAAATTCCATACACACAAAAAAACATTCTTAGCGTCATATTAAAACAGTTTTTGTAATTTGACAGTACCCCATTGAAAGTATGAGCTGCGGGTAAATATTAAGCATTTCCAGTGGTGGATGAAGTACTCACTTTTTTTTTTTTTTTAATTAAAGTACAGATACAGGTGCAAAAAAATACTTAAGTAAAAGTACAAGTATCTAAGAATTAAAAAAAAAAATACTCAAGTAAAAGTATAGTACTTATAGAATAGTACCAAAATTGACCAATGAAAGTATTTTCTCCTGATGCCAAAATGTACAATACATATATATTATTATACAGGCCAAAAGTTTGGACACATCTCATTCAATGCAACACAAATGTAGGTCCCAAACCCATTGATAAAGCAATAAATTCCACTAATTAACCATGAAAAGGCATACCTGTGCAGTCAAAAACCATTTTACAGTGGTATGAAAAGGTATCTGAACCTTTTGGAATTTCTCACAGTTCTGCATAAAATCACCATCAAATGTTATTTGATCTTTGTCAAAATCACACAGATGGAAAAAAAACTGTCTGCTTTAACTAAAACCACCCAAACATTTATATAATATATATATGGCGGAAAACACTCAAGTGACTTGGAGTTCTGCTCTGAGACCCCCAATTTGGCCAATTTTCAAAACTGTCCGATATGCATGTGTGATACATCATTGGAAAGCTTAAAATCTCAATTTTCTGGGGGAAGAACAATTTTGAATAGGAGGGCATTAAAAAAAAAAATTTAAACAGCAAAACCCTAACTGGGGGTCGGAGAATGAAAGAGCACAATTGAAGACGCCATGATTTTAACGAGATATTGTTGCATATTTACCTTGTTTTGATCCAAAAATTCCATGTAGCATGTATCACTGAGTGTGAGTGAGCGTTGTGTGTTACTCCCCAACAATTCAACTTTGGTTTCATCGGTCCACAAAATATTTTGCCAAAACGTCAGTGGAGTGTTCAAGTGCCTTTTAGCGTACATTAAATGAGCAATAATGTTTTTTTTTTTTTTTTAGACAGCAGTGGCTTCCTTTGTGGAGTCCTCCCATGAACACCATTCTTGGCCATAGTTTTACATATAGTTGATATGTGAACATGGATATTAGACTGTGCCAGTGATTTCTGTAAGTCTTTAGCAGACACTTGACACTTTTTATAGTGAGCAGGGCAGCTTTAAACCACTCATCAGTGATTGGGTATACACCTGACTTAAATTGTTTGGTAAAAATTGGTTTCAATTGCTCTTTAAGTCTCCTTAGGCAGAGGGTTCACTTACTTATTTTCCCCCTTCTGTCACTGATTGCATGCTATCCTCATTAAAATATGAAAACCTATAAATGTTTGGGTGGTTTTAGTTAAAGCAGACAGTGATTTTTCATCTGTGTGATTTTGACAGATCAGATCACATTTGAAGGTGATTTCATGCAGAAATCTGAAAAATTCCAAAAGGTTCAGATACTTTTTCACACCACTGTATGCACAGACTCAAATGACACAATAGCAGGACAAGTCATCAAATGACCCTCATACTCGTTCTCCAATCACTCAAATGTCCTTGAGGCCGCTCTGTAATTAGTCTGCATAAAATTGTAGCCGTCGGGGACGTTTAGTCATTTCTTTCGCGATATGCAAATAAGCTTTGACCTGGGGTCATACTGAGAGTCCGGCACAATGTGGATCTGACGGTACCGTATCACTGCTCAGGTTTTATAGCAACATTGAAGTTCTGCTCTGTCATGTTTAATATGATGTCATGTCAAATGTTTAGTTTTTAATGTCAGCAGATGATTTGCGTGACTGGTTCGTTTCATTTGAGTTGAATTGGTCCTGATTAACAGTCATTCACTTCCTTGGGAGACGTAAATGATGTGAAGTTGCACTACTTGTGAAATGCTCTTGCTTTGATCTTGACAGGAAATAACACGGAAGGTAGTCAAGGGCCTACTTTGTGGTTTCTCAGCATCTTGCAAGCTTAAGTTTACATGCATTCGACTCAGGTTTCAGTCCACCTACTGTTTACTGTGTATTCTAGTTTCTCCACTCAGACGAGTGTCTATTAGACCTCATTATCAGGTTTCCCAAGAGGCACACAAACTAAGCCTGAAGGCCAATTATTTTGGTCTATAGATGTTATTAGGGTTGTTCCGATCATGTTTTTTTGCTCCCGATCCGATCCCGATCGTTTTAGTTTGAGTATCTGCCGATCCCGATATCTCCCGATCCGATTGCTTTATTTTGCTCCCGATTCAATTCCAATCATTCCCGATAATTTTTCCCGATCATATACATTTTGGCAATGCATTAAGAAAAAAATGAATAAAACTCGGACGAATATATACATTTAACATACAGTACATAAGTACTGTATTTGTTTATTATGACAAGAAATCCTCAAGATGGAATTTACATTATTAACATTCTTTCTGTGAGAGGGATCCACGGATAGAAAGACTTGTGACTTTGTATATTGTGACTAAATATTGCCATCTAGTGTATTTGTTGAGCTTTCAGTAAATGATACTGCAGCCATTCAACCCAAATGCATGATGGGAAGTGGACCCATGACTGTGCGTAGTGTTACCAATTGATATATCTTCTCTGCGTTGGGAAATAACATAAAGTGTTAAGAAAATGATCAATTGCTACCTTGCTTCCCCACATTGCTTCCCATGATATTTCTAATCGTAAGGAGAGGAATTGTAAGGCTTTAGCCAATTAAAAAGAGGCTCCAAAGGCTGCCAAAATTCACTCATTCACTTGTATGCTGCCTTTTATTTCTCTAAATAGGTAAAACGGCGCCATTACAGATTGAGCGCGACAATGCGTGAGTGGGTCGTGCAACGCATGCATTAGTTGCGTTAAATAACGTGATACATTTTTAAATAATTAATTACCGCCCTTATCGGTACCTTAAGCCTAAACTAAAGACTCTGGATGAGTGTAACATATTATGTCTGTAACGTTAAATACATTTAGAAAACAATTTGATTAAAAATATATATATATATTAAAAAAAGGCATGGCCGATATTTGTTTGCCGATTCCGATACTTTGAAAATGACGTGATCGGACCCGATCGATTGGCATCCCGATCAATCGGGATATCTCTAGATGTTATGCAATATACAGTTCTGACCAAAAGTATTGGCACCACTGCAATTCTGTCAGATAATGCTCAATTTCTCCCAGAAAATGATTGCAATTACAAATGCGTTGGTAGTAATATCTTCATTTATTTTGCATGGAATGAAAACAAAAAACAAAAAGACACAACTCCAAAAATGGGCCGGACAAAAGTATTGGCACCCTCAGCCTAATACTTGGTAGCACAAAATCACTGCGAACAACCGCTTCTGGTATCCATAAATGAGTTTCTTACAATGCTTTGCTGGAATTTTAGACCATTCTTCTTTGGCCAACTGCTCCAGGTCTCTGAGATTTGAAGGGTGCCATTTTCAGATCTCTCCACAGGAGTCAGGTCTGGACTCATTGCTGGCCACTTTAGAGAAGTGTCCAGTGCTTTTTCTCAAAGCATTTTCTAGTGCTTTTTGAAGTGTGTTTTGGGTCATTGACCTGCTGGAAGACCCATGACCTCTGAGGGAGGCCCAGCTTTCTCACAATGGGCCCTAAATTATGCTGCAAAATGTGTTAGTAGTCTACAGACTTCATGATGCGAAGCACACAGTCAAGTAGTCCAGTGCCAGAGGCAACAAAGCAACCCCAAAACATCAGGGAACCTCCGCCATGTTTGAATGTGTGGACCGTGTTCTTTTCTTTGAAGGCCTCGATTTTTTTCGCTGTAAACTATGTTGATGCCTTTTCCCAAAAAGCTCTACTTTTGTGTCATCTGACCAGAGAAATTCTTCCAAAACGTTTTTGGCTTTCTCAGGTGAGTTTTGGCAAACTCCAGCCTGGCATTTTTATGTCTCTGGGTCAGAAGTGGGGTCAGAACATAAGCGGATTTTAAGGGGGGCCGACCCCCCCCCCCCCCCCAGTGGCCGAAAAGTGTCATTGCATGTAATTGACTTTCGTATATACAGTGGGGAGAACAAGTATTTGATACACTGCCGATTTTGCTGGTTTTCCCACTTGCAAGCCATGTAGAGGTCTGTAATTTGTATCATAAGTTCTCTTCAACTGTGAGGGACGGAATCTAATACAAAAATCCAGAAAATCACATTGTATAATTTTTAAATAATAAATTTGTATTTAACTGCATGAAATAAGTATTTGATACCTTCCCAACTAGTAAATATTTCGGCTCTCAGTTCTTTTTTTTAAGAACCCCTCCTGTTCTCCACTCATTACCGGAATTAACTGCACCTGTTTGAACTTGTTACCTGTATAAAAGACACCTGTTCACATGCTCAAACAAACAAACTCCAACCTCTCCACAATGGCCAAGACCAAAGAGCTGTGTAAGGACATCGGGGATAAAATAATAGACCTGCACAAGGCTGGGATGGGCTACAGGAAAATAAGCAAGCAGCTTGGTGAGAAGGTAACAACTGTTGGAGCGATTATTAGAAAAAAGAGGAAGAGGAAGGTGAGGGATCAGCCCAGAACTACACGGCAGGACCTGGTCAATAACCTGAAGAGAGCTGGAACCACAGTCTCGAAGAAAACCATCGGAAACACATTACGCCGTCATGGATTAAAATCCTACAGCGCACGCAAGGTCCCGCTGCTGAAGCCAGTGCATGTCCAGACATGTCTGAAGTTTGCCACTGACCATCTGGATGATCCAGAGGAGCAATGGGAGAAGGTCATGTGGTCGGATGAGACCAAAATGGAACTTTTTGGTCTAAACTCGGCTCGTCGTGTTTGGAGGAAAAAGACGGATGAGTACAACCCCAAGAACACCATCCCAAATGTGAAACATCATTTTTTGGGGCTGCTTCTCTGCCAAGGCTACAGGACGACTGCACCGTATTGAGGGGAGGATGGATGGGGCTATGTATTGCCAGATCTTGGCTGACAACCTCCTTCCTTCAGTGAGAGCCCTGAAGATGGGTCGCGTCTTCCAGCATGACAACGACCCAAAGCACACAGCCAAGGCAACTAAAGAATGGCTCCGTAAGAAGCATCTTAAGGTCCTGGAGTGGCCTAGCCAGTCACCAGATCTGAACCCGATAGAAAATCTATGAGGGAGCTGAAAGTCCGTGTTGCCCGGCAGCAGCCCCGAAACCTGAAGGCTCTGGAGAAGATCTGCATGGAGGAGTGGGCCAAAAGCCCTGCTGCAGTGTGTGCAAACCTTGTCAAGGACTACAGGAAACGTTTGGTATCTGTAATAGCAAACAAAGGTTTCTGTACCAAATATTAAGTTTGAGTTTTGTGATGTATCAAATACTTATTTCATGCAATTAAATGCAAATGTATTATTTAAAAATCAGACGTGATTTTCTGTTTTTTTTTTTTTGTATCAGATTCCGTCCCTCACAGTTGAAGAGAACTCATGATACAAATTACAGACCTCGACATGCTTTGCAAGTGAGAAAACCAGCAAAATCGGCAGTGTATCAAATGCTTGTTCTCCCCACTGTATATAAAAATTGTAAAGCAATAAAATGGCAACAAAAATGAACGAAATGAACAAAAAAATAAATTTTTATAATGGGTCAAAATTCTTTTTCGAACAGATCATGTGACTAGCCCTTTAGACGGTTATTTGTTTTGCATATCATTTTCATTAAAAAATAAATAAATATAAGGGGAGTGCAGTTTTATTTTACAAATGATTTTTTTCTTTGATTGAAAATATTTAAAATAATAAATATAACTATAACAATATATAAATATAACAAATGTCCTACCCTTAATTTGGCCCAAACACAAAAAGGATTGCTTTAATCAAAGAAAACTTTTTCAATGAAAAATTAAGCGTTCAAATGCAAAATTTTCAATCTCAAATATTTTTTCGCATTCAAAAACTTTTTCTATGATTTGAAATGTTTCTTTTTTTTTGATTGAAGTGATTTTTCTTTTTAAACATATATTTTTTTAAGCAGCTTATTTTTTGATTGAATAATAAAAACAAAAATGTCCTGGCCAAAATGTGGCCCAAACACAAATCAACATTACTTCAATCAAAAAAGTTGCTTCAATGGAAAAAAAAACAAACAACAAAAAAAAGCTTTGGGGGAGATTTTTGAGTTTCAAATTTATTTTTGCATTCAAACACTTTTTTTTTAAATTTATTGAAGCGATTTTTGTCGTGTTTTTTGGTTGAAAATATACATTTTGATTGAAGACACTTTTTTTTGGATTGAATAATAAAGACACAAATCTACCTCCATATTGCTCCACTCAGGGGATATAATTTTTGACGGTGGTAACTACAATGGCACGGCACCGGTGGGCGTACCATATTCAATGGTTGACGATCTTGGCGAAAAGTATTACCTAAGAAGCCTGATTTAGAATTGCCCTGAAGAATGATGGAAAACAAAAAAACGCTCATTGTCAACTTATTATAAATATTGTTATAAGTTCATTTTATTGCTGACACTGCGTTTCAGGGTCATCAAAATGTTGTGCCCCCCCCTGCACCAAAAGTCAAACTCCGCCTATGGGTCAGAAGTGGGTATCCTACCATAAAGTCCCTTTTCATTCAGACGCCAACATATCGTACGGGTGGACACACCTTCGGACTTTAGGACAGCTTGAACTTGTTTCAGCTAATATATGTTTGTCTATGCATTTGTAATTATGTTTACAGCTATAGTTTGTGGCGTTACATGTGAGCAATTTGCTATGAGAATTGTTAACACGTTAGCATTCGAAGCAGCGTCCATATCTATAAAGAATTCAGGGATTTAAGCATTTATTTACAGGAATTTTCAACAGAAAAACCTCTTTGTTTACATACGGCGGCCGCTAATTTGTTTACTGACTAGCATCAGAGTTCCCAATATTTACGTAAAACAAACGCACGTTTTTTTTTTTGCTTGACTAAGAATCAAGACTGTTTTACGTCCATAACTATTAGGGGTGCAACGGTTCAGTTAGCCCACGGTTCGGTTTGAACCTCGGTTTTGGGATCACGGTTTCGGTTCGGTTTCAGTTTGCGTTTTGCTTTTTTTTTATATATATTGTTTTTTTAAAATAAAAAAAAACTGCCTTTATTTTGCTTTTAAGAAAGTTAAATAAACACCTAAACTGTAAACATTTTCAACTGTTAAAATGCCTCTTAGCTCTTTGGCTAGTGTAGTGACTAACTACTGAAATACACACACTGTAGTAAAAAAGTTACTTGGCAAAGTTACTGGTGTTACCTTTCATGCTTTTTTTCCCATTTTTTTTTAAAAAAACAAAACAAAACAAAAACATAGTAACCTTTGCTATGTTTGGAGGTCATTTAATGTTGTGAATCAACCGTTAAAATAGATAAAATTGCTCCCGTTTTTTGCATTAGTTCCCTTCTGTCTACTGTCAACAAAATTTTAAAACTGTTTAATCCTTTAAAGAGATAGACTCAAGTCAAGATTTTATTTAAGATAAAAAGTTACTTAGGTTCGCTTGGAAGATTCACTACAACAGAGCCTTTCTGAGAAGTTTACTGCTCTAAAATGGCGGCTGTTTATTATCTATATAGAATTCAGGGAATTAAGCATTTATTCACAAGAATTTTTAACAGAAAAAGCTCTTTATCTGTGTTTCTACTTGGTCAGCTTTGACGGAGATAGGCCCCCTATGAATCGGCCCCGTGTCCCGTCAATACATTATGAAGTCTATGCGTCATTTATCGTTATCGAGGTATATCTGCTTGATTTTCTGTGATAAGTACTTAAAGTGCATATGACACCAAAAAGCATGTTTATTTCATATTTAACGCGGTATTTTATGCTCCTGAATGAAATGGCCCGCTTGGATGTGTGTGGAAGCGATTGTTCTATACATTCAATTTTTGAATTATTTTACGCCATATTCGTGTTGACCATGTGACAGCTACGCGCTCCTCCGACGTCGGCCGACGGTACTCTCCAGCTGCCTTCCCGGCGAGCTCTCCTGTCCGTAGCAGGGGAACGAGCTGTAACTTGCTCGCTGCCAAGCGGGTTGCCGATCGGTGAAGACAATCGACAACCCCGCCGCCGTGTGACATGAGCTAGTTTGGTGTGATTTTTCACTTTGAAAAGCGAAAATAAGACTTTGAGACTTCACTCTGTTCGGGTTAGCATGTCGGCTAGCTGTCACGCCTCTTGGTATGTTTACATTTTCCGAAGCCAGGGCAGGGAAATGACAAAAGGCCGACTAACCACAGTGGCATAAAATATTGTTTGAGAGGTGCGACAGTAAAGAGAAGTTGACAGTTTTGACCATTATGGAGTAATTTTGCCATGTCGTACTGAATAAATGCATTTTTATTATTTCATATTCCTTTTAGCACAAGACTGTTATTTGTCATGACCATACCATTTATTTAGCAATAGGGGAAAAATACTTTGATAAAAAGAATTCCCTGCAAAAATATTGGAGTAGAAAGACTGAAACAGTGACATTTTGCGGTTCTCTTCGTCACATTTTCCACGTTCTTAATAATTCCCCCTCAATGGGCAGGGGTCCCCAAATTACGGCCCCCTCCACATTTGGTCCGGCCCCCTGAACAATACCAGAGATCACTTTGATTTTTTTTTTTTCAATAGTGTTATTTCCTGGCTTTTTTTCTGTGAATAACCCAGAGAGGGTTATTTGGTTATTATCTATTTAATTAATTGTGTTATTCTATTCTATTCTATTCTATTCTATTCTATTCTATTTAGGGCTGTCAAACGATTAAAATTTTTAATCGAGGTAATTACAGCTTAAAAATTAATTAATCGTAATTAATCGCAATTCAAACCTTTTATAAAATATGCCATATTTTTCTGTAAATTATTGTTGGAATGGAAAGATAAGACACAAGACGGATATATACATTCAACATACGGTACATAAGTACTGTATTTGTTTATTATAACAATAAATCAACAAGATGGCATTAACATTACTATCATTCTCTTAAAGCGATCCATGGATAGAAAGACTTGTAGTTCTTAAAAGATAAATGTTAGTACAAGTTATAGAAATTTTATATTAAAACCCCTCTTAATGTTTTCGTTTTATTAAAATTTGTAAAATTTTCATTGAAAAAATAAACTAGTAGTTCACCATTGTTGATGTCAATAATTACACCATGCTCACTCATCGTGCTTAAACCCATAAAATTATTTGGACCCAATCGCCAGCAGAGGGCGCCAAACACCAAAAAACAAGTAACAAGCGGACATTACACTGCTGTCATTTTAATCTGTTTGAGCAGGGCATGTGCGTCAAATATTTTAACGTGATTAATTTAAAAAATTAATTAACACCCGTTAACGCAATTATTTTGACAGCCCTAATTATATTATTATTTTTATTTTATTTACCTTTTTTCCGTGAAGAATCCAGAAAGAGTTATTTGATTGTGGCATTCTGAAAAACAATACATTTTTACATTTAGGCACTCCTGCAATCGACCCCGGCCCCCCATCAGAGAAGGGAAAAGTTATGTGGCCCTCACAGGAAAAGGTTTGGGGACCCCTGGGCTGAAGTGTAAATCAAATGAAACCATGACCCTGCCGACATCATCCTCCTGTTGGGGACGCTAGAGCCCTATAATGGTAGGCGTGGCCTAGGGCTGGGCAATATGGCCTTAAGTACGTATCACGATAAATTGAGCAGATTTACCTCGATAACGATAAATGACGATAAATTCGCCCAAGCAGACTGTTATATAATTTGAAAATTTGAATCAATGCATGGAATACAAATTAACCGTTTCTCGTTAAATTTATTTACCAGCTTTCAATTTAACAATTGCACATGCAGTCTAAACATTATTAAAAAAAATCTTATAAACAATAAGAATTCTAGAGTGAACATTTATAACAGCTCGTATGACTTGAAAAATGTACAACATTATAAAAATCAATATGACGACTGTGCAAACATGCCATTCTAACACAAATGACTTGCAGCTTTAACAGTACACTTCAGACAACTTATTGGTAATGGCTGCTGTGACATAATTATTCAACACAAGTGTTTACGTCAAGGTTTTAGTTTTTTTTTCCAAAACATTTTTTAATACATGCACCCCCCACACAGACACAACCAGGTTAAAGCTGTATTGCTCTGATGCCAATGAAACATTTAAGGTTTTATGATGGAAGAATAAAGCAAACACATACAGAAAAATAGCTGTGGCCATTAAACTGTCATATTATATATAGTCTTCACTGTTGGATTATACTTTATGCTGAGTGCTTTACCATCATGAAAGCTTTCAGAGAAATCACACAGATGCCAAATAACGCGACATGATGATTGCTACATGAAGTCCGTGCCCAGTCCACTCATTAATTTCAGCCATTTTGACAAGGTTAGAGCCGCTATCCGACTCCATCATGTTCATTTGTAGCCGCTGTTAGCCGCTAGTGTTAGCCTGTGGCTTGGCTACCAGAAGAAAGCACTGAAAGCATCCTCTCCAGAAATCGTGAGAACCAGGGACGACAGCGGGTGAAAGCCCGTCTGGAACCCGCCAAGAGTGTACTTAATGTCGGGTGAAAGTTTGGCGAAGCTAACTTAAGCCCGACTCCATCCCGTTTACTTGTAGCGTTAGCCGCTAGCGTTAGCCTACCGGGCTTCTGTTTGTTTGGCTTCCTGAAAACCACGTGACTCCATACGTAAGCACACTGTCTGCTTTCTTAAAGGGGAAGGAACATAGCCGAACAACACAGAGTGAAAGCGGGATGAAAAGACTATATTTTTTAATTAAATTACCGAATTTACCGACATGGTCAAAATCACGTCGGTTATCGTGAAGAATTTCGGTAACGGTAAATTTTCGGTTTACCGCCCTGCTCTAGCGTGGCCAAACGGCGGATAAAAAGACTAATTTTGCCAAATTCTTGTATATAGCCGAATCGTCTCAAAATATGATTCAAATTCACATAATAATGCTATTTAAAACTTTTTTTATCCTGTCGTACACACTTTAAGGCCATATTATTCCCAGCTCCAGCTCATTTGCAACCTCAATGTGGAACAGCGCTTTACAAAACGGAGGGACACTAAAGACATACATATGACAATTTAGTAATTAGATTTGACATCCTGTGGACAAAGCTGCAGCTGATCAGGAACACGGCGGTCCAAACGGAACACAATCGTGCGAAGGGTTCGGCACTAAGACCTGGAGGACATTTCTAGCTGTCACAGCGTGCCGTGTGTGAAGGTCAAAATTAATGTCCTCCTCACAGGGACACGTAGCCCTTGGAGGCCTGAAATGACAACGCTTTCTTTTGGCTGTGATGTCAAAATTAAACATCATGCAATGTGGGGCAAACATGATAGGCACTGAGCCTGGAGGTTACACATGCTCATGACAGTGTGGCTGTGCTGGATAGAATTTGTAAATAGTTTAAGTCTTGGGCTCTCATACTTCAATATGAGAACTAGAGAAGTATATCGGATCGGACGCCGATATGGGCAAAAAAATGCGCATCGGTATCGGATCGGCCGACACGGAAAAATTCCGATCCAGACTTCCGATCCAGTTTTTTTGAAAATCCGGTCCGGGTTTTCCAGCGCACCAATTTCCATAATCCGTTCCAGTTTTTGCTTCGGTTTCCCTAAAATCCAGTCCGCATTTTACGGCACACCTTCCAACACACTACATTACCGTCTCCCAATTTGCCGAGAGACTTTATCGGTAAAAATGTCAGCTGTGTGGGATCATTTCACCTTAAAGGACGACAAAGACGAAGAGGCAGAGTGCAACATATGCCACAATAAAGTCAAGCGTGGTGGTAAAGCTGTAAGAAGTTTTAATACAACCAACCTAATCAAGCATTTAGCGAAATGCCACCACAAACAATATGAGGAGTACCGTAATTTCCCGAATATAAGGCGCACCCGTGTATAATGCGCACCCCAAATTTACTTGTAAAATCTAGGGAAAATTATTGTACCCGTTTATAACGCGCACCCTAATTTTAGCACCAATAAATAGAAGAATACAAGAAAACAGAGCTCGTGTACAGATACAGAGATGTCATTTTACTGACTGGTGAAACACAGCAAAAGCATAGCACATTGGTAGTTCAAAACATTACCATAAACCGACAATATTTACGGTAATAATATGATTTGACAACTTCTCCAACTTTCCAGAATCTAGGAGAAAACAAAACAGATGTGAATTTTCTTTTAAAGGCTGCTGTATAACTTGCTCGTTTCCTCATGATGAATAAATGTTTCTTCCATGGATTGATACGGTAAAATGAAAGTGAGAACGTAAGTCGGAAATCCGTGAGAGCTCATCGCTGTCAACACGACAGTAACAAAAGGAACTATTGTTATTTGGGTTTGAGTTTCCCGAGGGACCGATATAGTTGACGGACACAGGAAGTGTGTGTCCTTACATTTGTTATGGTCCGAATTGCGGAGCTGCAATAAACGTCGACTCAAATGAGTTCAAGAAACTAAATTATGTGCTTTATAAAGAGTGAAAAAAGCAGAATTTAACACAGACGAAATCATTCGGCCGATTAGAGTGAAGTATTACCGAAACAAAATGGTGACGTCACGTACCGTAATGGTCGGCAACGGGTCGCCGCATACGCTTCTTCAACACAACGTGGCCGTGTCAATGAAAAAAAATCGGTTTATATTAAAGATACACGATAATATCGGCTACCGATAATTATCGGCTGATAATGGCAATTATGACGTCACACAGATAATACAGATAATAAAAAAATCAACCGATAATGCAATCCGATAATTATATACTTGATTTAACCTCCAAATGTGCGCAACCAAGCAGTTTTCTCCACTTCTTCACTGCCGCCTGCTCAACCCCTCCCCTCTCTGAAGCCCCTGTGGGAGGAGGGGTTTAGGAGTACGGCGTCATAGAGGAGGCGGTGTTACACATCAGTGTTGAGGCGCTCTCACTGGCGTGCGTTGCTTTTCCCGTGTGTGAAATGAAATAATCGACGCTCTCGCCATTGACAAAACAGTTCCTCAAGGCGTAAAGAAAGCGTCCTCATTGAACACCACTAGCACTAACCCAGCAGCCATTTAAAACTGCATCACAATGATTTTTGGGACGAATACGAGGCTGCTGCTAGCACAAATGCTAAAGCTATTGTTAACAAATAAACTTTAAAGGAAGCTACGGGGCTTGTGACGATACAGAGACGCTGCGGTCCTCCGGGAGTCGGGGTGTTTGGGAATGCAGCCCAAAGCGAGTGGTAAACTCCCATCTATGGCTAAAACCTCACGAGATCGATAGTTGACAAGTAGCTGTCTTCCGACGGAGCCCGCCGGTCCGGCAGGCCGCCGCCTCGCCCTAGGCGGGTAGCGCATGAGAGCAGAGCCATGCACCGAATGCGCCGCAGCGAGCCGGCGGGGGCGGGCGGATATCCGGTACAAACTTAGCTGCCGCCGCCACTCCGGTTCAAGACAGAGGCCTGGCGCGGGTGCTAATTTGGCAGCCGGGCGGACCGAAGGGCACAGGCGGGAGGAAATTCCCGAAATGACCCGATAGCCAAACCCCTGGATGAAAAAAATAATGCAGTTTATACGACCACGATTCTTCATGAAAGACATGCCGATCACATCAGTTACCGCGGACCACGGACATTTACACAGGTGATGTCAACAAACCATGTTTATCATGACGGCACAGTGGTTAGTTGATAATTGTAACAAGCACCAAACCACACAAAGAAGTCATCCAGTCAGTAATGCATTCAGTACGCTTTAAATTTATGACGTCTTAATCAGATCATTCTTCTTAAATCTAGTCAAATAATTTTCCCCATCTTGTTTGAGTGTTGAAGACTAGTTGAATGCGCCAGATTATTCCACTTACTTAACTAAATATTGCAATTTGTTCTTATTAAGCCCAAACATCTAAAAAAAATTAGGTCATTTTTCACCTAAATCAAGAAAAATTTGCTTTCAAATAATGTTTTTAACCATATATATTCTTGAATAAAGAACATTTCTGACAAGTTTTTTTTTTTTTTTTTAGGATTATGTATAATAATTTATTGCTTAAAATAAGGCTGTTAAGCTTATTTTCAGCTGGCCATTTTTCTTCAAGTAATCTTAGTGAAATATACTTGAAGTGCTGGCAGTTAATTTAACTTATTTCCAATAGATTTACACTGAAAACAAGGGACTTTGACTAGTCTTAAGGAGCTGTGTTTTTGCTGTGTAGTAATGTTATACTTTAGGAATGGCATACTTTTAAAGCCATTTTTGTGCAACTTATGTATTTACTCTGTAAGTAATTGTTGCCAAAAGTTTACCATTACACAATGTCAGACAATCTGTCTTTATTTAGATGTTGGAATTTACTACTACTACTACTACTACTACTACTACCTGTTCACATTTGATGTTGGAAAAAAAAAGAGCAATATTATTTTTGCACAGCAATATTTTCTCTTGTGTATACTTTAAAATTTTACATAAATCTTTAATAAAATTATCGGCTTGACATTATCGGTTATCGGTTGGAATGAGGAGGAAATTATCGGTTATCGGTATCGGCTGAAAAATGCATTATCGTGCACCACTAGTTTATATATATATGTAATACATATATATTTCTGTCTCCATCCATGTACCCGTTTATAATGCGCACCATGAGTTTACAAGTTGATTTTGGGGGAAAAAAGTGCGCGTTGTATTCGGGAAATTACGGTATGTTAAGAAATCCGAAGACAAAAAGAAAGGTCCTACGCCTCTAACACTGGCAGAAACTTTTGCTATGCGTAACAAACTGGCACACGACAGTCTCAAAGCCCAAGGAATAATAAGAGTCATTCAGTGCCGAAGAATTCATTCTGGATGACGAGCCATTATCTCTCGTGAGTAAAGACGCACCATCCAACACTTAGAACCACGGTACAACATGCCCAGCTGTCATTACATCCTTGAGCGATTTGGCCGTGGAAGATTCGAGAACGATTCACAAACATCCAAATTCCGATTATTGAAATATGTCAAGTAAAGCGGAACTAATACACAGCGCGGTCTTTGGGACGCAATGAGAAACGGACCGCATTGCGTCCCGAGAGTATGATGAGAGCATCCTTGTTATAGACCCAGGTAATGCCAATTCTCGACTCACAGCTTTAGCTCAACTCATGCCGCTGGATAAAAAACACAAGAATACCTGACTGCTGCTGACAGCCGCTACAAACTACGTCAACATCGTTTTACTGTAGATAATAGATATCATATGTATATAGAACTAGATGCCAAATGACAGACTCGACGGCGTTCGCAACATTGAAGTATGGACAACTCGGTGTGTTAGTAAACAGCCGCCATCTTAAAACAGGAGACTTTCCGAGTAGGATGTGGTGAACCTTCCAAGCGAACCTAATTAACTTTTTATCTAAAATACTCCTAAATCAGCAAAATCTTGACTTGAATCTATGTTCAAAACAGTTTTAAAACTTTCACATGTTGAAAGTAGACAGAAGGGAAATTATGGAATAACGGGAGCAATTTTAACAACTTTAACAGTTGATTCGCAAAGTTAAATGAATTGAATGTAGTTTAAAGCTGCTGATACAGAATGGGGACTTGAGTATTTTATTTACTGTTTTAAAATGTTAACTTGATACTGAAATAGTCGTTTATTTAAACCTGAGAGGCTTTTTATACAATTATTGTAACTAATGCACGAAATATTAAAAGCATCTAATAGCTTGGGGGGGTTTGTGGGATTGTCCACTGAGGTTGTTTGTGTGTTTTGCTTTTCTAAGACAGTTTACAATATTATTTGCAGATTTTACTGACTGACTATGCCATTTCTGTTTGTTTTTTATAATGATTTGTTTTTGTCACTGAATAAACAGGTCAGTTTCTTGTTACCGACCGTTGCGTGTTATTCAAACTCGCCTAATTCAGCTGGCTAGTTGTTATCAAGAGTACTAAAACCCTTTTCAACATGAGTCTGACAACTAAGTAAGGAGGCTAAATAACTTTAACACATGCTAAGATAGGCAGGTATCTGTATCGGATCAGAAGTGCAAAACAATATCGGTATCGGATCGGAAGTGCAAAAACCTGGATCGGGACATCCCTAATGAGAACAACTACCTGTACTCTCATAAGATACGAATACAGACAACATGCAAATGGTCTGAGTCTGCATGTGAGGTTTCATTAACTGCTAACAAACTCAACAATATAGCCGTCAGTAGTCATTTAGAGCCATCGGTGTTGTCAGAAATCAACCTGAGGGTCCGAACAGGACTAGATGGAGCTCGTTCCTTGAGTTCCTTTACATCATCTCCACTTGCGTCTTCCTAGCCCTCAGGAGGGTGCATGTAAACACCATGACACATTTGTTATTATCAAATTGTTATGCTCTCTCTGCAGACGTGCATGGAATAGGAAATGCTAATCTGTCCCGACTGTTCCCAGTGCGGAAAATATTTTTGCTCTTGCTGTGACATACATACAAAAAGGAGGGGAACGGGCATCAAGCGCATTGAATGTTAATTTTACCGTGTGCGGTTCAGCTTCTACCTGACCTCGAAATGTCCTTCTGATGCTTTGCTGGTTCTTTTTGTCATTTCCCCCCTTTCATTCTGCATATGGTGAACCCACTAATCTGTCACAACATATTTAAACTTTAGTCACTTTACAGATAATGTAAATTCTTACTTATCAATCAATAGTAATTGACAGTGACAGTGTGTATGTCGGCGTTGGACTCTTATTGTTTTGAATGCTAATTAGCTTGCAACCTCTGTTTAATCCCTACCTGGCATTGGTGTCATACATGACACTTTCTGGAACAATTGTTGTTTGAAAGAGGTTGGAGTTAATCATTTGTCAAATCTATGGTGTACTGACTTTGCTTCCTCTTTCGAGATGACATGGGTATAAAGATAAGAGTGGAGATGGAACATGAAAGTAAAACTACGGAGCCCCTAAAGGGACATGGACAGAAATAAAATTCATTTAAATCATCCAGTGCGCACTAGAAACTATTTGGTGCGCACCAGAAAGTTCCCTTTTATAGGCCACGAACTGCAGGCGGGCATCGGACACCAGCGGTTTCGGCGTACTGAAAATGATAATATAGGATTTAGTTGAGCTTGACTTCAATCTTGGACTCAACTATTAAGATACTACTGTCATAGTTTTCTCGTGCAAACCACATCATTTCTGGTGCGCGCCACAGACTTTCTGGCAGTCCTTTTAATTTTCGTCTTAGTCTTTTGGACGATAATACTTATTAGTCTTATTCATATTTTAGTCAAAATGTGTTCGGCTTCTTCTAGTTTTTGTTGATGAAAACTCATAAAAATGTAGGATTAGTCGACCTTTACTGGTGTGTGCCAGGTGGTTTCTGTTTCGAAATCTGGTGCGCGCCAGGTTGGTGTCTGGTACAAAATCTGGCATGCGCCAGATGGTTTCTGGTGTGAAATCTGGTGCGCGCCAGATGGTTTCTGGTGCATGCCAAGTTGGTTTCTGGTGCGTGCCAGGTTGATTGCTGGTGTGGAATCTGGCACCCACCACTTGGTTTCTGGTGCGAAATCTGGCGTACGCAAAGTGGTTTCTGGTGGGAAATCTGGTGCATGCTAGATGGTTTCTGGTGGGCACCAGGTTGTTTTCTGCTGCGTGCCAGGTATATTTCTGGTGCGCGCCAGGTTGGTTTCTGGCGCAAAATTTGGCATGCGCCAGGTTGGTTTCTGGTGCAAAATCTGGTGCGCGCCAGGTTGGTTTCTGGCATGCATCAGCTTGTTTTTTGCTGTGTGCCAGGTTGGTTTCTGGTGCGCGCCAGGTTGATTTCTGGTGTGGAATCTGGCACCCACCACATGGTTTCTGGTGCGAAATCTGGCATGCGCAAAGTGGTTTCTGGTGGGAAATCTGGTGCATGCTAGATGGTTTCTGGTGGGCACCAGGTTGTTTTCTGCTGCGTGCCAGGTATATTTCTGGTGCGCGCCAGGTTGGTTTCTGGTGCAAAATTTGGCATGCGCCAGGTTGGTTTCTGGTGCAAAATCTGGTGCGCGCCAGGTTGGTTTCTGGCATGCATCAGCTTGTTTTTTGCTGTGTGCCAGGTTGATTTCTGGTGCGCGCAAAGTGGTTACGGATGCGAAATCTTGCGCGCGCAAAGTGGTTTGTGGTGTAAAATCTGGCGCGTGCAAAGTGGTTTTTGGTGTGAAATCTGGCACGCGCCAGGTTGGTTTCTGGTGGGTGCAAGGTTGATTTCTGGTGTGAAATCTGGTGCGCGCCAGATGGTTTCTGTTGCAAAATGTGGCACCCACCAAATGGTTTCTGGTGCGAAATCTGGTGCATGCCAGGTTGGTTTCTTGTGCGTGCCAGGTTGGTTTCTTGTGCGCGGCAGGTTAGTTTCTGGTGCAAAATTTGGCATCCGCCAGGTTGGTTTCTGGTGCAAAATCTGGCGCCCGTCAGCTGGTTCCTTGTGCGAAAACCGGTGCACGGCAGATTGATTTCTGGTGTGAAATTTGGTGAGCAGCAGATAGTTTCTGGTGCACGCCAGGTTGGCTTCTGGTGCGTGCCAGGTTGGTTACTGTTGCGAAATCTGACACGTGCCAGATGGTTTCTGGTGCGCGGCAGGTTGGTTTCTGCCACGTGCTGGGTTGGTTTCTGGTGCAAAAATCTGGCTCGCGCCAGATGGTTTCTGGTGCGTGTCGGGTTGCGTTTCTGGTGCGCGTCAGGTTGGTTTCTGCTGCGTGTCAGGTTGCTATCTAGTGAATGCAAAGTGGTTTCTGGTGCAAAATCTAGCGCGTGCAAAGTGGTTTCTGGTGTAAAATCACCATAAAAAACCCCGGTGCGTGCCAGGTTGGCTTCTGGTGGGCACCAGGTTGGTTTCTGATGTGAAAACTGGTGCATGCCAGGTTGATTTCTGGTGTGAAATCTGGTGCGCACCCGGTTGGTGTCTGGCACGCGCCGGGTTGGTTTCTGGTGTGAAATCTGGCACGCGCTAGATTCTGGTGCGCACTGGGGTTGTTTTAGGTCAGGGGTGGACAAACTATTCCACAAAGGGCTGCAGTGGATGCGGGCTTTGGTTGCAACCCATTAAGAGGACACCTTTTCACCAATCAGTTGATTGCTGTCAGGTGCTTCGCATTTCTGCTGAAACCGCATTGGTTAAACTATCTGTGCTGGGTCAGTTGGAACAAAGACCAGGACCCATTGCGGCCCTCGAGGACCGGTTTGCCCACCTCTGTTTTAGGTGCACGCGAGGTTTTCTGGTGCACGGCAGGTGGTTTTTGGTGCGAAATCTGGCGCGTGCCAGGTTGGTTTCTGGGGCGAAATCTGGTGGGTTGTTTAAATTTCTTCTATTTCTGTCGATGTCCCTTTAGTGGCTCCGCATAAAACAGCGAGCAACTAGGTGAAGAAAATTAGTCATAAAATTGAACGCATGGAATTAAGGTAAAATAGAGCGCCAAAGCAGCAAGAGTGTGAGGATTACAGACAATAAAAAATAGGGGATTAAATCTTGGAGAAATTGTGCCCCAAGGACGTGATTTATACGGTGAAGAAGCCATTAAATAGGACGTTTTGCTCAACTGTCCATCTATTGTTTTTTTCTTATCAGTTCGGACCCACCCACTGCCACGTGAGCACACACGGAACATGGGAACACATTGCTCCCAGACAAGGATAAGGGCGGCATGTGGGCCTGCGGTGCTCTGCGTCAAGTCACAGCCGCCTTCCTTTCAAGGTCATGTCTGATCGTGAAACACCACTGTGGTTGTTGCAGTTTGTTTAGACACACAATAAACTAACAATTATAAATCACTGATTGTAATTTTAAATAAAACAAGATATTACAGTCCATAGACTGATGTTTTCTTGTTTTAAGTCTCATCCACAAGCCTAGAATCATGTATTTTAATTGTTATTTGTAAAGAGACTATAATGGGTGAAAAATTGGATTGCAGCTTAATGGTGGGTCTTAATGGTTTTCAATTGTTCATTGTGGTATATCATGGTATCTTATCAGGCTCATCATATTTTCTAAGATTTATTCAAGATTATACTTGGTTGTGATTTAAATCACCATTGTTCTGGAGTTCTCATTGCGCAGAATGGGATACAATTATTATTCAGGGATTAAATCGACTAAATTAGCTTTCAATTCCTATTTTTTTCCCAAGCTTGCTTGCTGTTGCTACTGTGTCTTGTATTGTTTACTTGTGCCACGCTGTCGCTGAGGCAGCTTCTCCTTGTGTGTAATGTGTTAGTGTTTGTCAGGTGCTTAGAGCTGATATGAAGTGACTGAGCAACTCCATGGTTACTGCAGAAAAAGCAGCCATATTGAGAAAAAGGGGACAGTTTGCAGCGTGTACTGGTCTGATTTTATTCCACCCAAAAACATACTTATATAATTCCTACTCACCAACGTCACAGAATAACGTTTCGCTGTATCCGGCCGCCATATTGTCCGTCAGTGTTTATCCGTATTCTCAATGGTTTCAATTTGTCGTGCAATTTATAGTGCAATTCATGGAAGCCCCGGTGCTTTCAGACGCTGTAAACTCATTGGATGCGTTGCATAAAAGGCGTTATGTAGAAAAGCTTCAGTCTATCCATGCGCCAGATCCATATTTGATGCCTAAATCGATATTTTTCGACCCGCTGTCTTCGCCCTCTCTGCCTGACATCTGCTACCCTGATATCTACAACTATCTTGTCCACACAAAATCAGCCTATTCTCACGAAAGTTTGAAAAACTTTAAGAGCAGCACTCTAAGCAACATTACCCCGTGTGACCCTTTACTTCCAGTTTTCTAAAATGGCGGCAATCAATAAAAAAAAAAAGTTGACTACGATGGCCGACGCTTCAAGGATAGGTGGATATTGGACTATTTCTTCAATAAAACACGCAACAACTGTGTTTGCCTCATTTGCAATGAGACAGTTTGAGACAATAATTATTTCTTTATGTGGGATTTTTTCCCCACTGAATAAATGCACTTGTATTGAAGGTTGGATTTTTCTCTTTTTTTTCCATTAAGGTCCCATATTATTTAGAAAAAATATATATATATAAAATATAATAAAGCTAACAAACACATAATTATTATAAATCCAATAATTATGGAGGGAACTGTACCTTGAATCCTCGAACAAATCACTCCTGAGACAATCTTTCCTGCTTGTATGCGGTACAGCGTTCATAGTTCTTCAAAAATTCAAGCTTGAATCCAGCTTAGACATAAGCATGTGCCGTCTTCGCCTGACTATACTAAATGAAGATTGGCCCCCTTTGAGAGGCCGTGACGCAAAGAATGACGAAGTGTCACGTCAGTAGGTAATGAAGTCTGTGCGAATGCATAAACAAACATATTAGCTCAAACAAAAATACACCTTGTGTTGGTCTTAACAGGGAGCAGCTGTATCCAGCCATGTTAGACAAGTTATGGCATATTTTGAATTGAATTTATTGTCATCATCAAAATCAAAATAATAAGGAAAACAAGATGAAGACAGACATTACAAGGGAGACGGAAAAAGCAGAAGCTTATCGGGAACCCGTCCCCCTGCCACCTAGGTCGCACAAGCAGCAGTTATGTATCAGTCCAGTGATAGTCTAACACATTTCGTTCGAAAGTCATTGATTGCCATGGAGATTTCGCATATAGTAATTTGAGTGTATTATATTAGTTCATGTCCAATGTTATGTCTTATCTGCTTGACCCTGACATTTAGGCATGCTTTGGTGTGAGGACATCTTATCTGTGTTGTGTGTGCATTTTACAGTTGAGTTTGGGCAACGTACTGGTTTATTATATCTCGTTTATACATTTTTTTGAAGTAACTTAATGAATTAATATTCGTTAGCGCTGCGTCACATGTGTTCCACAGGCGAGCACCAGTGTTTACAATCGAGAAAGATTTCATTGTAGTCCTAATGGTCTGGTAGGAAAACATTCTGCATACTCTCAGATCATAGGAGGACTCTTTGATATGGAATAAAACTTGCAAGTTAGTTGGAAGACTGTTTGTGTTGGCCTTATACATCATTTGAGCTTTTTTGTAATTAACCAGGTCGTGCAATTTTAGTAGCTTGGACTTGATAAAGAGCTCGTGGGTATGTGCTCTATACGATGCTCCATGAATAATTCTAGCAACAAAGTTATCTATATGAGGATTTTTTTTTAGGATTCAAAATATCCAGATTCATATCCCCACAGCAAATCACATGCTTGTTATTCGTTTTAAACAGTACCTTTTCCATGTGTTGAGTAAAAAGTTCAACGTTAGAGTCAGGTGCACGATAGACACAGCAAATGGTAATGCTTTTGCAGTTTGGGATACTTCGCTCAATTGTTACACATTCCATCAACTCTTCGATAGCAGTTGACCTGTCATGCTGGACATCAAAGTTAAACACATTTTTTACAAATATTGCGACACCCCCACCTCCCTTAGATGTCCGATTTACTTGGGCTACGTTGTATCCGTGCAATTTGAGGTCAAATCCTTTGTTGTCGTTGAGCCATGTTTCCGAGACGGCAATAACATCAAACGTGTTTTTGAAGCTGTGTAGATAATGCTTTCAAAATTTTTGTATAGACTCCTGGCGTTGAAGTGGATTAGTTTTAGCTTGCCGTCCTCATCCATAGAGTTGTTGTATTGTTCTGTGGTGTAGTACTTACAATTGTTTGGCATGTTATTGTAGAAGTTGAGGTCAGGATCAAGACTGCCAATTGGGTCATCATGGGATTCATCAGTCTGGACATCCAGAGCCATTTTTCCCTGTTTTTTGAGCTGACGTGCTTTTTTTGCTATTTGAGCATTCCGGCGAGTCAGGTTATCATTCAGAAAGATCTTCGTTCCCTTCAGGCAGTGACGCTGCGCAAGCAGGGCAACCTTGCTCTTGTGGTCTGTCAACTTCACGACCACCGTCGCCGTAGGGTGGTCCTTATTTTTCAACTTTCAAATACTCATGCTCTCACCCCACCAACATGTTACAATCAATGTAAAAATAATTAGGAATTTTTTTTTTTTGAGATTAGAGAATATTTAGAGGTTGCTCAAGAAGTTTAAAAAATGACAGATATTGTCGTTTTTCCGTATTTTTGAGTTTCGTAAGATGTATTGTGTGCCAGATTATGGTATTTTGTATCCTACATTTATGTTGAAATTGACTTGGCTATTCTTAAAAACACAGCCGTGAATTAATATTGATTCATGTTTGTCACATTCAGTGGTTTTATCCAGTTGCTTAATCTGTTCCCATGGTGGTGGTTTTGCTGACCTTAGCACCCAGTCCCAGTTTTCTCCAAAATGATGCTGAGTCTGCTGAATGCTGATTGCCACATTGTTAGAACTTCTGACTCTCTTTAGCCCTGAGCTGGCAGCAACATTGGATCGAACCAAACTTTCGGATCGGAAGGCAACATTTATGCTTGCTGCGACAGCCAGAAGTCTTGGAACTGACATTAGAGATTACACAATCAACAGGTCGTCTAATATCCGCAGAGCCCGACTGAGTCTCCGACAGGACATATCTTGTCAGAGCTTTATGCTTCGATACAACAGCTACCAACACTGGTATTATCAATGGTGCATGTCCATGACTGGAAGCAAAATTGGATCGCAATCTTTTATACTTTGCATGTCGGCATCACATATTTGAACTTGTGCTTGCTTGTGTGTTCACCACGTGCATGGGTCCAAGCTCTGGTCCTGATGTTAAGATTTTCAAAAGGTTTCAGAAGCACTGGGAGTACATTGACCGCACAGATTTCAGGCCGGCTGTGACAACTGATGATAATGATTTGATTGCAGACATCAAAGATGATACCACTGAATTTGTCATGAAACACCTCGACTGTTTTCAACCAAGAGATGATTACAGAGAGCTCCTGGAACTCGTCATAATTTTTCTCGGCGGTAGTCCTCCTCGTGGTGTTCATTTCAGGATTCCTGGAGCTATACATCACGCACGCTGGATGGCGAAGGCATTGCATGCTCTCAAGATTTATCTATTTCGAGAACAGTTCAAGCTCACTGCTCATGAAAACAAAGGCATTCGTGATGTTTGTGTGTTCATCGTCCGATTGTACGTCCGAGTCTGGTTCACTGCTCCTGATGCCGTCTCTGCTCCTCGTCATGATCTGTGGTTTTTGCAAAGTTTGAAGATGTATGAGGACATCAACCCAGCAATTTCCAAAGCTGCAGTCAGTAAGTTTTCAGGGCACCTTTGGTATTTAAGTGAAGAGTTGGTAGCGTTGGCCCTCTTTGACCCAGCAGTAACCAATGATACAAAGAGAGCCATGGTGGAAGCTATGTTGGAGGAAGGATCGGCTTCTGATAGTTTGCCAAAAGGTCCAAAGCGCATATAAGCTGCCAAGAAGTCCATCCAGGAAATGTCCCTTGTGGGGTATGTGAACCGAAACACCAAGATTTTCCTCACAAATTTGGATATAGCTGCAGAATTTCTCCAGGCAGAACCAGAAACATGGGACTCCCGAGACGACTTCAAGGCAGCATCTTCCATCGTGCACAGTCTGAAGGTTGTTAACGATTTAGCTGAAAGGGGAGTGGCACTCATTGAAGAGGACAATCCTCTGTTAACTAATGATGAGGAACAGAAACAATACTTGCTGCAAGTCGTACAGGACCACAGGAAGAGATTCCCCGATGCAAAAAAGGCCACACTGCTCCAGAGTGAAATCAATAAATAATCATCAGTCACTGATAGTGAACCTTTCGTATGTTGCCATACTTTTTAGTTTATTAATCAGTCAAAATATCTTGACAATAGTTTGGTTCAAATCAATTTGTTTGTTTTGAAGCAATCCTCACAGTTTTGCATTAGCTGTGAACCTGAGGACACCAGCGGTATTCTGTAACAATGACTGTAATCATAAGGCGGTTGCAAATTAGGTTTATGATTCCACAAATATACATGTAGCCATGTGTTGTTTGTATTATGCTTTAATTTTTAGATTTGTATCTGGTGTATGCATTGTGAAGTTTCACTACATTCAGTTGATAATAAAGAAATTGAAAGCATTTTTTCCAAAATAACCGATAACGGTAAAATTTCTAAAAATACGAACATTTTGGAAATTTCAAAGGCTGTGAGCAACCTCAAAATATTGCATAATTACTTTGAAAATTTGCACAGTTTACTTTTTTTAATGTCCTAACACATTGAGGGGGTGAGAGTTGAACATTTCCCCCAAAAAATTTTTGACCCCATATAAGGACCACCCTACCGTCGCCGGACCCCTGCCCCCAGCCGGGAGCAGAAAGCAATGGGTGATGTCTTCCGCGTCCACCTTTATTCCAGCTTCTTTTAGCTTGTCAATTGCTTGTTGAGCCACAGGTGGGCCCGCAGCCTCGGCATATGATCGGGGCGCCAGTTGTAATCCAGAGATGATGAGATCATTTGCGCGCCTTCCTTGGTCGAGATCATCAGCCAATATTTCCAGCCTTTTGATGCGCGCATCCTTATCCTCAATCTCTTGCTTGAGCTTCTGGATTTCAGCGCGGCTTTCAGCGCGCAGCAGCTGGAATTCTTTCATGACATCCCTTTCAACTAGGTTGGTCAGGGCGGCTAGGGAGGCCTCTATTTTCAGGATGGAGGATTTAACTTCATCCAGATCCTCTGGTCTCAGAGCCTTCCGAGCCATAGTTGAGCCGTATTTCCAGGCTGTTCTCCCGGCCTGCGCTTATCAGTCAAGATAGGAGCGTGCCCTTCAGGAGCTGACTTGTGTGCGACCGCACAGCTTGAGCTCAGCCTTCAGAATTTATTACGGCATAAGAAGTAACCAAAATGTTTTAGCATTAAATAAAGTTGACATTTGCTGATTTTGCACAACATCATCCACAGTGATTGCTTGCTAATGTCAGAGATGTTCTACACAATTGAAATGTTTTGTTTCTCCTCTGTGTGACAGACATCCCAGGCAATGGACCAGGACAACCCGAGCCAAAGTCAGACGCCAACAGACCACCCGGGTGAAGCAGAAAACGCAAAAACATCTGAAACTACCGCACCGCATCCTTCAGATCCGATATCGGAGTCCACCGCCGGTCCGCCCGTTGCTGTTGCCAGGCCTCGCCGGCCCCAGAGAAGTGCCAGAGTAGAAGGTTCTGTAGATGTATGTGAACCCCGAGCTGAGCCCACACGAGGAGATAACCCAGGCGAATGCCATCCCGATGGCGCGGCGGCAAGTCGCGGCAAAGCTACTACCGGCCCACCGGTCAGGACCTCTGGAGATAGGCCCACTCCCAACATCAAAGCTGGCCCAAAAGGTCCAGGGCACCATGCCGTTAGAGCTGCGTCAGTGCCCCATCAGCCCACCAACAAGGCTTTACCTGCTCATCTGAACCTCCACGCCCAAAGAGCTCTGTCTGTGGCAGGCACAGCCGACACTCAGTCCCAGACTGTAGAAGATTTCAGGCAAGTCCACACAGCATCTCAACACAAGATGGAAAGGCACTACAGGGATTACGTATAAGGGTTTATTGAACACACACAAAAAATTAGGGGTGCACGATATCCATTTTTTGAAACCGATACCGATAACTTCCTGCTCCTCAAAGCCGATACCGATATCGATAACCGAGAATAAAAATATAATTTTTTGAATGTATATGCACCCGAGTTTTTGAACACCTGGAGGTTAAAAAGCCAGATTATGTTATTCTGCAACTTTATTATTTATTATTATTATTATTAATCATCTTCGCGTTTTTTTGGCGCGCCGCACAGCCCGTACCGCTGCACCGATCGGCATTGTTCAGGTATCGACACGTCCGGAATTTTTGTGTACCCTAAATGTCCCCGATTGCATTGACGCTTATGGAGGATGATGCCATTGACGTCCATGGACGTCCAAACTTCCCATTCATTTCTGATGGCATATAATCATGTTTTTTCATTCTGTTGATGTCAATGTACTTGGATTCCATTGACACCTATGTAAGTCGATACCATTGGCGTCCATGGACGTCCAAATTTTTTCCCATTCATTTTCAATGGCAAAAAAAAAACAATGTCCCTAAATCAACATGAAATGAACAGATATCAATAGGACAGGCCCCCAAATGACCTGATATGATGAGGCCACGCCCCCACATTTTCCCAAATGACCTTATATGATCAGGCCACGCCCCTTAAATGTTCCAAAATGACGTGGTATGATCAGGCCACGCCCCCTACATGTTCCCAGATGACCTGATATGAATAGTCCACGCCCCAAAATGTCCCTAAATGCCCTGAAATGACCAGGCAACACCCCCCAAATGTTTCCAAATGACCTGTAATGATCAGCCCATGCCCCATAAATGTCCCCATATCAACAGAAAGTGACCCGATATTGTCCCCAAACCAACCTGGGCGGGGCTAAGATCTGTATCCCCACACGGCAAAGACCAGAAGTAATTTCTCCTGAAATTGCAGTTTCTAGTTTTTTTGACTGTACAGGGCACGAATATTTGACTTTTACAAGTCGCTGCAAGGAAAAGGCATAAAACTGCGTCAAACAGGTTTTAAGGTATTCATTGGCAAAATAAGTCAACCACAAAGCAGTGACTCTCTGGACAGATATGATGTGTTAACGAGCACTATTTCCTCATTCATTTTTATGAATTAGTTACAGAATTCCCAAATAATTAACCTTTCAAAGATTTTTTTAAGCACACATGCACTACTCATGCCTGACCAAGTTACGCTTTTCTCTGCTCTGTGTTCTAGATCTAGTGTTGAAATCATTTCTATTACATTAATCTGTCTGGGTCTTACGAAAGCATGATGACCAGGGCCGTCACTAGATCTAATACAATACTGGGGCACAGCTGGGCACTGGCCAGCGAGCAGAGGTGTGACAAAATATCGAAACGGTGATATATCATAAAACTTTGTATCTCAAAAGGTTATGGCGGAAAACACTCAGGTGACTCAAGTTCCGCTCTGAGACCCCCAATTTAGACAACTTTCAAAATTGTCCGATACACACGTGTGATATATCATTGGAAAGCTTAAAATCTCAATTTTCTGGGGGAAGAAAATTTTTGAACAGGAGGGCATTTTTTAAAAGAAAAAAAATTTAAACAGCGAAACCCTATCTGGAGGTGAGAGCAAGCGAGAGCAGAGTTACAGACGCCATGACTTTAACGAGCTATTATCGCGCACTAAAATCCATGTAGCATGTATCACTGAGTGTCAAGACATAGCTGTGAATGGCCGCAGCTGGATTTTATGGGTGAAACATGGTTATATAACAAGGGTCGCGATGCAGAAATCGCAGACATCAAGGAGTGGTCGAGATTTTCTTTTTCATATATTTACTTTTTTAAACTTTTTTTCCCCCCAATTTTTCTATGTTTGGATCGATTATTTATCATCTAACATATTGGAAAAAATGTGACAGAAGCAAAAAATAATACAATTAAGTGATTGTTATGAGGTAAATATCCGTGACTTTTTTTACAGACACCATTTTTTGCATTGTGACGTCATTTGTTTAAAAGTTTAAAATATGCGAGTGAATGATTTTATAATATTTTTTTTTTTTTTTTGTCAAGCGAAATATTAGACATCAATTAATGATTCTAAGCTTAAAATCACAGACATTTTGAATAATAAATATAATTAATAACTAGGGCTGTCAAACAATTAAAATTTTTAATCGAGTTAATTACAGCTTAAAAATAATCATAATTAATCGCAATTCAAACCATCTATAAAATATGCCATATTTTTCTGTAAATTATTGTCGGAATGGAAAGATAAGACACAAGATGGATATATACATTCCAAATACAGTACATAACGACTGTTTGTTTATTATAACAATAAATTAACAAGATGGCATTAACATTATTAACATTCTGTTAAAGCGATCCATGGATAGAAAGACTTGTAGTTCTGAAAAGAAAAATGGTTGTACAATTTAGAGAAATTTTATATTAAAACCCCTCTTAATGTTTTCATTTTAATAAAATTTGTAAACTTTTCAATCAAAAAATAAACTAGTAGCCCGCCATTGTTGATGTCAATAATTACTTACACAATGCTCATGGGTGCTGAAGTCTATAAAATCAGTCGCACCCAAGCGCCAGGAGAGGGCGGCAAAACTCCATAAAACACAATTAACAAACAGTTCACTGTACTGTCATTTAAATCTGTCTGAGCGGGAGGAGTGCGTTAATTGCGTCAAATATTTTAACGTGATTAATTTAAAAAATGAACGCCCGTTAACACGATAGTTTTGACAGCCCCATTAATAACCTTTGTTTTATGGCTGGATTGAAACAAAAGCAGTTGCGTGACGTCTGTAAACGTGGGTTTTCAGGGTATAACGGGCAAATTAAAAATAGTTCGGGGGGCTTAATGCGCCATAGACATATTGTTCTATCAAACACAACAGTTGTTTTGGCTTGAAATACAGCAGTTTCTTTTAAAGAGGAGTGCAAGAGCAGAAACTGCTTTTTCAGTCTTGTCTGTGTTTTCCGGCTTATCGATATACTCCTGCCAAGAAACGTTTTCATTGAAATTGGGAGGGGCACAGTTTTCGCAGCCAGTCTTTACGATTTTCGGCGCATTGACTAGTCACTTTCTGTTCATTTTAGAGCAATTACAGGTCACTTCCTGTTGAATTTGAATCACTGCCTATTCATTCCCGGGTAGCTTCTTTTTCAGTAATACATAATCAGCAGTAAAAGCAATTAAATGAAGGTCTCCAGCTGTACCCAACCCCGTGCGATAGATGAGCACGTAGCCCACAGGATTATACTTCCGCGTGACGTTAGAGTCATGATTTTCATTATAAAGCAACCGTAACACACATGCGTTGTCTGTCTCTGTGCGGGAAAACCTGAAAGGGAAACACAACTGAAAAGAAAGTGCGGATGGCACAGTAGGTCAAGATCCAAAAAAAAAAAAAAAACCCTGAGAGAAAACCGCACTGAGAGGCAGACAAACAAAAAAAACAAGGCAATGATGCAACTAGCAACGAAGGCATATACAAACTGTCAGATGGCAAGTCAATTCTCGACAAGCCGCCTAGGATCGGTTTAAAAACACTTCTGATGAGCTAGAATTGGATGCAGGTACGACGTTGGGAACTCATCCCACATTTGTAACAAAACAACCTGACCAGAAGCATAATGTGACAAAATCATGCCAGTTATCATACTAGCTTCGCTTGCTAGCTAGCACAGCTACTCTCCCAGTCCAGTCCAACCACGTCATCACCCCCAGTGTGCATTGTGCGGGTAAAACATGGCGCCCTCCGTAGGTCAAAACATGTACTAAATATTAGATTTCTAAATCAATGGCAATAATGTATGTGTTTCTAATAACATATGTTAGTAAAAGACAACAATTGTGATTTACTAGAGCCTACAGGTCTGTCAAGTTCAAAAATAGACCCTTAGGTAGACATTTGTAAAATTACCCAAAAATAAGGAGAGAAGACGCTCAGTTTTCTTGGCCAAGGAGAGCAAAGAGGGACTAGACAGAGGAATGCTAGATTACGCTGTATAGTCACCAAAATTGATCTAAGGAAAAAACCCTCCTTGCTCTTTGTATTAGGGGTTTGTCCTAACACAGAAGGGTGCCGCCCTGAAGGGAGGGGGAAAGCAAGCTGGAGACACCCATGTGATTTTGGTTGGCTATGTGTGAGCATGTAGGTGGAACTAACTAAATACATGTGTGTAAGCAAGGGCACAGGTGAAGTGGTCAGAATGACCCAGACACTTCAGTTATACAACGCTGCGGCCATGGAAGATGTCCTCGAATGGAAAATTGTCCTCGAAGGTCGAGACGAAAGCCTAGACGCCAGGTGCTGAAGATGTCCTGGAAGGTCTAGTTACGCAATGATGCGGCCATGAAGCAAGGCAGTTGTCATCCCGACCCTTTTTAACACTTTGTAACACTTAAACATTATACTACAACCTAGTATAGCAAGCAATATTCATTTACTGGTTATGTCAAATAAGAAAAAATATGGCAATATGTATTATGTATGGTATATACAGTGCCTTGCAAAAGTATTCGGCCCCCTTGAACCTTGCAACCTTTTGCCACATTTCAGGCTTCAAACATAAAGATATAAAATTTTAATTTTTTGTCAAGAATCAACAACAAGTGGGACATAATCATGAAGTGGAACAACAATTATTGGATAATTTAAACTTTTTTAACAAATAAAAAACTGAAAAGTGGGGCGTGCAATATTATTCGGCCCCCTTGCGTTAATACTTTGTAGCGCCACCTTTTGCTCCAATTACAGCTGCAAGTCGCTTGGGGTATGTTTCTATCAGTTTTGCACATCGAGAGACTGACTTTCTTGCCCATTCTTCCTTGCAAAACAGCTCGAGCTCAGTGAGGTTGGATGGAGAGTGTTTGTGAACAGCAGTCTTCAGCTCTTTCCACAGATTCTCGATTGGATTCAGGTCTGGACTTTGACTTGGCCATTCTAACACCTGGATACGTTTATTTTTGAACCATTCCATTGTAGATTTGGCTTTATGTTTTGGATCATTGTCCTGTTGGAAGATAAATCTCCGTCCCAGTCTCAGGTCTTGTGCAGATACCAACAGGTTTTCTTCCAGAATATTCCTGTATTTGGCTGCATCCATCTTCCCGTCAATTTTAACCATCTTCCCTGTCCCTGCTGAAGAAAAGCAGGCCCAAACCATGATGCTGCCACCACCATGTTTGACAGTGGGGATGGTGTGTTCAGGGTGATGAGCTGTGTTGCTTTTACGCCAAACATATCGTTTTGCATTGTGGCCAAAAAGTTCAATTTTGGTTTCATCTGACCAGAGCACCTTCTTCCACATGTTTGGTGTGTCTCCCAGGTGGCTTGTGGCAAACTTTAATCGAGACTTTTTATGGATATCTTTGAGAAATGGCTTTCTTCTTGCCACTCTTCCATAAAGGCCAGATTTGTGCAGTGTACGACTGATTGTTGTCCTATGGACAGACTCTCCCACCTCAGCTGTAGATCTCTGCAGTTCATCCAGAGTGATCATGGGCCTCTTGGCTGCATCTCTGATCAGTTTTCTCCTTGTTTGAGAAGAAAGTTTGGAAGGACGGCCGGGTCTTGGTAGATTTGCAGTGGTCTGATGCTCCTTCCATTTCAATATGATGGCTTGCACAGTGCTCCTTGAGATGTTTAAAGCTTGGGAAATCTTTTTGTATCCAAATCCGGCTTTAAACTTCTCCACAACAGTATCTCGGACCTGCCTGGTGTGTTTCTTGGTTTTCGTAATGCTCTCTGCACTTTAAACAGAACCCTGAGACTATCACAGAGCAGGTGCATTTATACGGAGACTTGATTACACACAGGTGGATTCTGTTTATCATCATCGGTCATTTAGGACAACATTGGATCATTCAGAGATCCTCACTGAACTTCTGGAGTGAGTTTGCTGCACTGAAAGTAAAGGGGCCGAATAATATTGCACGCCCCACTTTTCAGTTTTTTATTTGTTAAAAAAGTTTAAATTGTCCAATAAATGTTGTTCCACTTCACGATTGTGTCCCACTTGTTGTTGATTCTTGACAAAAAAATTAAATTTCATATCTTTATGTTTGAAGCCTGAAATGTGGCGAAAGGTTGCAAGATTCAAGGGGGCCGAATACTTTTGCAAGGCACTGTATGAGCACAAGCAAATATTCAATCAATCAAGCAAATATTCAATCAACCCTCGATAATTACCTCAACAAGGTCTTTAAGTCCGAGGTTCCCTTTAAAACTCTGAAAAAAAAATTTATTCGGGCATTGCAGATCAATACTGGGGCACGTGCCACTATGAAATATGTCTGGCGACGCTCATGATGATTACTAATAACTAATTAACTGATTAGAGTCTTGACCTCTAGGGTGCACATCATCACTTGGAATGTGGGTTCAGCCACACCTCCTGACGACATCACCTCCTTGTTGGGCTTGAATATCGGCGATGGGAACACAGACATGTACATCATCGGGTGAGTGTTTGCTTTTGCAGCAGTGCTTTGTTATTGTGGCCTGACATGGACACACATATGAGTAATGAGCGGTCATTGTTCCTGTCATAAATGCTAATCCATGAGATGATCAAAAGCTCTACTCCTGCTGACCCGCACGCGTTTTGTCATGTGTCTCCAAGGCTGCAGGAAGTCAACTCTATGATTAACAAACGGCTGAAAGATGTCCTCTTCACAGACCAGTGGAGCGAAGTTTGCATGGAAAGACTCAGCCCCTTTGGATATGTGCTGGTCAGTAATGGTTCCTGCTTAGGAACATGTGCTCGTTGATTAAAAATGCTCTTTGACTACATATGCGATATGTGACGGCTGATGAGGTCTGCGCTCATTGCCTTATTTTTCCGTGGCGCTGCTGCCTCCACCCATTTTGTTCCCTGAGCAACAAATGGAGTGATGATTTATAACAAGCGTGTAATGTTAGCGTTTCCGCTAGCTTCCGCGCACCGACAGGCTCGCCGGGCGCAGTCAAGCTTTCGTTCTTGCTTGGTCTCCCTGTGTGCCTACTTTCCTATCATGGCTGCCACAACTTAATCATCTGCACATCCAATTGTATTTTTTTCAGTGTCTTACAATGAAATTCTACGGTAGTATCTAAATCTACATTTTAGATTTAATGATCAAATCTCAGATGAGAATAGACAGTGGGGCAAATAAGTATTTAGTCAACCACTAATTGTGCAAGTTCTTCCACTTGAAAATATTAGAGAGGCCTGTAATTGTCAACTTGGGTAAACGTCAACATGAGAGACAGAATGTGGATGGAAAAAAAACAGATAATCATATTGTTTGATTTTTAAACAATTTATTTGCAAATCATGGTGGAAATTAAGTATTTGGTCTATACCAAAAGTTACCAAAAGTTCATCTCAATACTTTGTTATGTACTCTTTGTTGGCAATAACGGAGGCCAAACGTTTTCTGTACCTCTTCACAAGCGTTTCACACACTGTTGCAGGTATTTTTGGCCCATTCCTCCATGCAGATCTCCTCTAGAGCAGTGATGTTTTGGGGCTGTCGTTGGGCAACACGGACGTTTAACTCCCTCCACAGATTTTCTATGGGGTTGTGATCTGGAGACTGCCTAGGCCACTCCAAGACCTTGAAATGCTTCTTATGAAGCCACTTCTTTGTTGCCCTGGCTTTGTGTTTGGGATCATTGTCATGCCGAAAGACCCAGCCACGTTTCATCTTCAATGCCCCTGCTGATTGATTTTCACTCAAAATCTCTTGATACATGGCCCCATTCATTGTTTCCTTTACGCAGATCAGTCGTCCTGGTCCCTTTGCAGAAAAAAAGCCCCAAAGCATGATGTTTCCACCCCCATGCTTCACAGGTGGTATGGTGTTCTTTGGATGCTGTCAAGTTCAAACTACAATCCTTAGGTAGACATTTATAATATTACCAGAAATAAGGACAGAAGGCAGTCAGTTTTTGTTTTCTTGTGCAAGGAGAGCAGGAGGGACTAGACAGTGAAATGCTAGATTACACTATACAGTCACCAAAGTTGCTCTAAACTAAACCCTCCTGCACCCTTTCTTTTTACTTAGGGGTTGGCCCTAGCAACAGATGGGTGTCTCCCTATAATGGAAGGGGAAGCAAGCTGGAGACACCCCTTGGACTTGTTCGTATGTGTGTGCTGGCTATGTGTGTGCATTTAGGTTAACGTACATGTGTGCTAATACATTTCATGATGCAATGGCGTCTAAGTAAAAATGGCACGTCAACCTTGATTTCTTAAATGTACCAGACAGTCTAATTTGCGAATGTCTGCGGCTTGTCCTGGAAGATAACCTGTGGAACTCAGACCGGCCTAAACCGGTCTAAAAGGCAAGCCAGTTTTCATCATGCGTTAGACATCTCTGGCGTAATCAAACACTTTAAAATTACTTCAAACATTTCCTATTCTAGCAAGCATTAATAATTAACTATGATTATATTGATTTAATGAACTAAGAACAAATGATTATATTGTTTATATGAGCACAAGCAATTATTTAATAAACTTTCGATAATTATCTCAACAGATGCAATTCAGTATTCTTTCTCCTCCAAACATGTGAACCTGTGTTTCTGCCAAAAAGTTCCATTTTGGGTTCATCTGACCTTAACACATTCTCCCAGTCCTTTTCTGGATCATCCAAATGCTCTCTAGCGAACCGCAGACGGGCCTGGACATGTACTTTCTTAAGCAGGGGGACACGTCTGGCAGTGCAGGATTTGAGTCCCTGGCGGCGCGTTGTGTTACTGATAGTAGCCTTTGTTACTGTGGTCCCAGCTCTCTGTAGGTCATTCACTAGGTCCCCCCGTGTGGTTATGGGATTTTTTTTTCTCACCGTTCTTGTTATCATTTTGACTCCACGGGGTGAGATCTTGCATGGAGCCCCAGATGGAGAAAGATTATCAATGGTCTTGTATGTCTTCCATATTCTAATAATTGCTACCACAGTTCATTTCTTTACACCAAGCGTTTTACCTATTGCAGATTCAGTCATCCCAGCCTGATGCAGGTCTACAATTTGGTCTCTGGTGTCATTCTACAGCTCTTTGGTCTTGGCCATAGTGGAGTTTGGAGTGTGACTGACTGACAGTTTTATATCGATAATTAGTTAAAACACGTGCCATTAATACAGGTAACGAGTGGAGCCTCGTTAGAAGAAGTTAGACCTCTTTGACAGCCAGAAATCTTGCTTGTTTGTAGGTGACCAAATACTTATTTTCCACTCTAATTTGGAAATAAATTCTTTAAAAATCAAACAATGTGATTTTCTGTTTTTTTTTTTCCAACATTCTGTCTCTCATGGTTGAGGTTTACCCATGTTAACAATTACAGGCCTCTCTAATCTTTTCAAGTAGGAGAACTTGCACAATTGGTGGCTGACTAAATACTTATTTGCCCCACTGTACATTGGCCCAGCTTTCACTCGCTGATGTGGGGTCATGGTTTTTTTTTTGGTTAATTCATTAGTTCTAATTCAAATAATGCCTAACTTTTTCTGTATTGTAGGGCTGCAGCTATCGATTATTTTAGTAGTTGATTACCGTATTGGCTCGAATATAAGACAGTGTTTTTTGCATTGAAATAAGACTGAAAAAGAGGGGGTCGTCTTATATTCGCGGTCTAGACGTTATACCCATTCACGACGCTAGATGGCGCCAGATATCATTGAAGCGATGTTCTGTCATGACAGATCTCTGCTACTCTCGAGTTTAAGCAGTTTGCATTATTTTATTGCAATGTTTTTCCTTATTCAGATTTGTTTCGAGACCACATTTACAGTTAGACTTCACTTTGATGGTTAATGCAGTTATTGCAATTTTCTTGTTTTATCACAATAGATTGGTTTATTTACATCTCAAAAACCAGAAGCCATTCATTTACGAATATGATTGAACTTTAGTTTACATATTTAAATGTTCAGATATTAAGATTTGAATGAGGCTTTTCTCTCAAATATATTATCATTTGTTTCAGATGTTCTGTAATTATTTTCTGTATAAACATTAATTTGGTGTTCAAAAAGTCTTTTTTCAAACTTCAGTCTTGAGAAAGAGGGGGTCCTCTTATAATCAGGGACGTCTTATATTCGGGCCAATACGGTAATCTATAAACTAGTTCGAATTAGTCCTGCAACGATTCATTGATTAACTCGATTAATTCGATTGGAAAAAAGTAGGGCTGTCAAAATTATCGCGTTAACACGCGGTAATTAATTTTTTAATTAATCACGTTAAAATATTTGACGCAATTAACGCACATGTCCCGCTCAGAAAGTATTTTGCCTTTTGGTAAGTTTTACAGCAAGGCTTTTTATGCTGTCCAACAGCGAACTCTTGTGGTCGCTTTGCGACATGGTTTATTTTCTTGCCAGTTCATTATGGCTGCACGACGTCTCGGGCTGATAATGTTGTGCTTATATGATCCTTGGACAAGATTTGTCCGTAAGTATGGTTGTTGTAAAGAATGTACATATTGTGTTAGTAAGCGAAATGGTATATTTTTTGTATGAGACGCTTTTTGATTATGTTTAGTGAACCTGTATAGCGTGCTAAGCTAACGTTGTTGCTAATGCAATGCTTGTGTACTTTTTGTAGTTTTACGACGGTCTAAAGAGGACAATGGTTTGAGGCCATTTTATTAATAAATCAGACGAAAAAGGAAGAAGTCTAATTATTAAGGCATCGTTCACTAGCTGTCTAGCTTTGGAAAAAGTTGACGCTTCGGAGTGAGGACAGCATACAGATTTAAATGACAGTAGAGTGAAATGCCCACTACAGTCTTTATGTACCGTATGTTGAATGTATATATCCATCTTGTGTCTTATCTTTCCATTCCAACAATTTATTTTACAGAATATATATATAATTTACAGAAAAATATGGCATATTTTATAGATGGTTTGAATTGCGATTAATTGCGATTAATTACGATTAATTAATTTTTAAGCTGTAATTAACTCAATTAAAAATTTTAATCGTTTGACAGCCCTAGAAAAAACATTTTTGCTGGTTCGAGAACTTGCACAATTGGTGGTTGACTAAATACTTATTTGCCCCACTGTACATTGGCCCAGCTTTCACTCGCTGATGTGGGGTCGTGGGGTTAGCCACACTAAATCACACAGTTGCTAACCGTCATATGCTATTGTTTAGCCACAACTGGACTCATTACCCCAGTTGGCGTCATATTTTCTGGATCAAAGCACCGTTGCGCCTCGTTCCGACCCCGAATCTTTGACCGAAACAGCGTTCCAGCCCACTTTCACCCCTGCGTAAGACAAGCACGTTGTAACACGGGGACTACCGTAATTTCCCGAATATAAGGCGCACCCGTGTATAATGCGCACCCCAAATTTACTTGTAAAATTTTGGGAAAATTATTGTACCCGTTTATAACGCGCGCCCTAATTTTAGCACCAATAAATAGAAGAATACAAGAAAACAGAGCTCGTGTACAGATACAGAAATGTCATTTTACTGACTGGTGAAACACAGCACAAGCATAGCACATTGGTAGTTCAAAACATTACCGTAAACTGACAATATTTACGGTAAAAATATGATTTGACAACTTCTCCAACTTACCAGAATCTAGGAGAAAACAAAACGGATGTGACTTTTCTTTTAAAGGCTGCTGTATAACTTGCTCGTTTCCTCATGATGAATAAATGTTTCTTCCATGGATTGATACGGTAAAACTACTGAACTATTGTTATTTGGGTTTGAGTTTCCCGAGGGACCGATATAGTTGACGGACACTGGAAGTGTGTGTCCTTACATTTGTTATGCTCCGAATTGTGGAGCTGCAATAAACGTCGACTCAAATGAGTTCAAGAAACTAAATTCTGTGCTTTATGAAAAGTGAAAAAAGCAGAATTTAACACAGACGAAATCATTCGGCCGATTAGTGTGAAGTATTACCGAAACAAAATGATGACGTCACGTACCGTAATGGTCGGCAACGGGTCGCCGCATTTCTTCAACACAACGTGGCCGTGTCAATGAAAAAAAAATCGGTTTACATATATATATGTAATACACATATATTTCTGTCTCCATCCATGTGCCCGTTTATAATGCGCACCATGAGTTTACAAGTTGATTTTGGGGAAAAAAAGTGCGCGGTATATTCGGGAAATTACGGTACTTGTACTTTGTGGTTATCGATGGTTTTGTTTTTCCAAGCCTTTATCAACAAGTCCACGCCCTAAAAATTGAGTTTTTGTTTCCCTTCCAAGCAAAATGTTAGAAAGTATGATCATAATTAACATATCTTTAAAGTAACACCTCTCTTGGTATTTTTGATACAGTTCTTTGTATTGAATTTCATAGATTGTTGCTTGTCACAGTTATCTTTTTGAATAGTATATTGACTTTGACTGTATAGCAAATGTTATCATTTGAAACATGGAACATTGTAAAGTTGCAACAAAAACTGATCGTGTCTAGCGCTTTCCTGCGTGGCGATAATTTCTATACCTTGCGTGTTAACAGGACATACCTTTGTAAGTAGCTGGTTTTCCTGTATCCTGTTGTGAAAGAATTGTTGCCGGTGCTTTTGGCATGCTGAGCGATGTAATCATCGATGTGAGCGTGAATCAGCTGTCGTGCTCAAAGATTGAGACAACGTCTCCCTGGGTGCTGTTTTATTTTTGGATCAGAATGTTGTCAGTGTTGATGGGCCTCTGGCAACAATACTGATGTCTTCCAACTCTCTTGGTCATCTAAATGAGTTGAAGACACTATTAAATAATGTTTGTATGTATTTTGTGTGACTGTTTTTATGTTAGGACAGCAGCCAGGTGTTGTTGGTAGGATTCTGTGTAGAGAAGCTGGCAGGGTGAACGTAAATAAATGATAAAATCCCTGTGGGGGTTTCTGACATATAAATATGTGCTGCTGCGAAAGGCATCATTGCTGCAACTTGACCTACTGTAATATGCAATAGTTTTAAAAATGGAAATGTTTTCTTTAGGGTAATGGGATTGACAAGTCAATACTGTTATTATGGGTAATTTGCGCTCCCTTTTGGATTTGCCTTCTGCAAATAGAAGCAACAATTTAATCCTTAACATGAAAGAAAAAAAGCAAGATGTTAAAAATACCCCAAATTATTGCAATAAATTGAATTTTTGTTTTTCATTTCAATACACGATTTTTTGGTTAATTCATTCATTCTAATTTTAATTAGGGCTGTCAAAATGATCGCGTTAACGGGCGGTAATTAATTTTTTAAATTAATCACGTTAAATTGTTTGACGCAATTAACGCACATGCCCCGCTCAAACAGATTAAAATGACAGCAGAGTGTAATGTCCGCTTGTTACTTGTTTTTTGGTGTTTGGCGCCCTCTGCTGGCGTTTGGGTCCAACTGATTTTATGGGTTAGTACCATGAGTGAGCATAGTGTAATTATTGACATCAACAATGGCTACTAGTTTATTTTTTGATTGAAAATTTTACAAATTTTAATAAAACGAAAACATTAAGAGGGTTTTTAATATAGAATTTCTATAACTTGTAATAACATTTATCTTTTAAGAACTACAAGTCTTTCTATCCATGGATCGGTTTAAGAGAATGTTAATAATGTTAATGCCATCTTGTTGATTTATTGTTATAATAAACAAATACAGTACTTATGTACCGTATGTTGAATGTATATATCCGTCTTGTGTCTTATCTTTCCATTCCAACAATAATTTACAGAAAAATATGGGATGTTTTATCAATGGTTTGAATTGAGATTAATTATGATTAATTAATTTTTAAGCTGTAATTAACTCGATTAAAAATTTTTAATCGTTTGACAGCCCTAATTTTAATCATTCCTAACTGTTGCTGTATGCTAGGTCTACAGCTATCGTTTATTTAAGTACTCGATTAATCAATAACTACTTTGTTCAAATTAGTGCTGCAACGATTAATCGATTAACTCGAGTAATTCGATTAGAAAAAAGATTACAATTTTTGCAGGTTCGAGTATTCGTTCAATTAAAGTGTCGTTGTAATGGTTTGTTTTGAAAGTGTTTGCATTTAGTTTTATTGATTTGGGTGGATACACTGCTCTCTAGTGGCGACAGTGAATATGATATAACTCATTTCACATGGCTGAATCCAGCTGCTCCCTGTTTAGACCAACATAAGCTAAGGTTTTGTTTGAGCTAATGTTTTTTTTTTTTTTTTGTATCTGTGATTTAGTTTATAGGTATATTTGCTGTTTTTTTTTTGGTGGGAATATGTGTTTGAACAATTTGTTAAGAGCACTGTGTAAAAAAAAAAAAAGTATATATATATATATATATATATATATATGTATGAGGCTGTCAAACGATTAAAATTTTTAACCGAGTTAATTACAGCTTAAAAGTTAATTAATCATAATTAATCGCAATTCAAACCATCTCTAAAATATGCCATATTTTTCTGTAAATTATTGTTGGAATGGAAAGATAAGGCAAGACGGATATACACATTCAACATACGGTACATAAGTACTGTATTAGTTTATTATAACAATAAATCAGCAAGCTGGCATTAACATTATTAACATTCTCTTAATGCGATCCATGGATAGAAAGACTTGTAGTTCTCAAAAGATAAATGTTAGTACAAGTTATAGAAATTTTATATTAAAACCCTTCTTAATGTTTTCGTTTTATTAAAATTTGTAAAAATTTTCAATCAAAAAATAAACTAATAGCTCGCCATTGTTGATGTCAACAATGAAAGCTATAAAATCTGTTGGACCCAAGCGCCAGCAATGGGCGCCAAACACCAAAAAACAAGTAACAAGCGGACATTACACTCTGCTGTCATTTTAATCTGTTTGAGCGGGGCATGTGCGTTAATTGCGTCAAATATTTTAACGTGATTAATTTAAAAAATTAATTACCGCCCGTTAACGCGATCAATTTGACAGCCCTAATATATAGTATTTAAGTTAGGGAACTTTTGCTTTTTAAGTTAGCCAATTGTTCTTTTGTTGTCCTTAGATTCTCATTTATTTGTTTTTTATACCGTTGGAGGCTCAGCTCAGGTGTTTTAATTTTTCTATGTTCCTTATCTGATTACTCGATTATTCGAACAAACTAGTTCATCGATTAATCGACGACTAAAATAATCGATAGCTGCAGCCCTAGTTCGAATAGTTGAGTAATCTGATTAGGCACATAAAAAATAAAAATACCTGAGCTTAGCCTCAAATGGTATAAAAAATAATTAAGACGATCTTAGTACAACAAAAGAACACTTGGCTAACTTGCATAGCAAAAGTCTGCTAGCTCAAATGCTATAAAATGCTAAAGTTTTTTAACAATGCTCTTAACAAATCATTCAAACTCATATTCCCACAAGAAAACGGCTAAATATACCTTTAAATTAAGTTATGAATGCATTCAAAAAACATATTAGCTCAAACAAAAACTTACCTTATGTTGGATTTAACAGCGAGCAGCTGGATTAGGCCATGTTAAATAAATTATGTCATAATTACTGTTGCCACTAGAGGGGAGTGTATCCACCCAGTCAATAAAAATAAATGCAAACACTCGATTAATCGTCCCAGCACTACAGTATTCCTGTTTGCTCCTGACTCAAGATATTATAAGGACAATAAAAAATAAACTTCAGTGTGTTTTTATCAATATGTACTCATGTATTAGAAGCACTGATGCCCATCCTGTAGATGAGAGTCTAATCCCCAAGCTTTATGAACATATTTACACCTTTGGACATCAGCCAACTGTACACAATAGCTGACTGTGACTATTATCAACAACAGTGCACAGGAGACTTCTCTCTGGAATTCACACTGATGCTATTAGTGAATGTGTTAAAGTGAGTCATTAAGATTTAAAGGCAGATGGATTTAATATTGTATGAAGCAATTAGATTTACAAACCACCATTTAACCATTGAAGTGCACCTCTCAAAAAAATAAAGGGAACACTAACCTAACATGTTGCAGATCTGAATGGATAAAATATTTTTATTGAATACCCTAATTTTCGCACTATAAGGCGCACCTGACTATAAGCCACAGCCCACCAAATTTGGCACGAAAACGGCATTTGTTCATAGATAAGCCGCAATGGACTATAAGCCACAGCTGTCCTCACTGTATCATGGGATATTTACACCAAAAGATATTAATCGGTACAACTTTATTTTCATACGATACATATTTTCAGACTGTCATAAGACCAAATGAACCATCATTAAACTTTGAACCAATTACTGCAAAGCTTTATTGCTTCTAGAAGCTTCATTTGGCCATCACTGCTCCCTTGGGGGAGACAGTCAACCTCTGCTGCCACCTGCTGTTGACTGTTGTCATCCAACATGCCTCTTAGTATGCATTGCAGTGCTACAGATGTAAATAACGATCAAAAATCATGTTCTGTGCTAAATATTTCTTCAGTTACCTTTCCAATTGTTTCATCAATTGCTAGTTATGGTATTTGCTAACACGTTATTTGACAGTGGTGCCACAAGACTGTCATTACACAATCATAATTATGACATGTCGGCAAATGATCTCACTTTTGAATGGCTGCAAAAGATCCAAGACGGACAAAAATTGAGTTAGTGACATAATTTGCCAAATGGCACTTAATGATATAAGCATTCAGTAATGTCCATGATAGTGTCATGTCATAATTTTGATGATCTTATGACAGTCTTATGACACCGCTGTCAAATAAGGTGTTACCTAAAAAAAAAAAAAAAATCAACAAATAAGCCGCACTGGACTATAAGCCACAGGTATCAAAATGAAGGAAAAAAATAGCGGCTTATAGTCTGAAAATTACGGTACTTTGTTCTTTCCATAGTTGAATGTGATGTCAACAAAGTCACAAAAATTAGCTATGAAATTCAAATGTATCAACTAGAGCTGAAACGAATACTCGAGCAACTCGAGTAACTCGAGTTTAAAAACTGATCCCAGTAATTTTATTCACCTCGAGGAATCGTTTCTTTTTGACAGCTCTAAGCATCACGTTTTGCCCGGACTACTTTTAATGCGGGACAACGCGCTGACGTCACGTGTGTAGAGGAAAAAGCAAAAAAAAAAAAAAAAAAATTACTGCAGCCGACAGCCGCTAAAAACTACGCCGACGTTGCTAAAAACTACGCCCGCATCATGCTATTGTGTTAGCAGGTAGTGTCCGATGCGTCTCATAGATATCGCATGCATTTAGGACTGGATGCGAAATGACAGACTCAGCCGCGTCTGGGCAGCGTTAGTAAACAGCCGCCATCTTTAAGCAGTAGACTTCTCAGCGCTAATAAATATAACGTTACTGTCACTCGCTCACGTAACGTTAGCCCTTCGTAGGGCTAGGTTTCTATTGATTATGACCACTGTCGATGCGTGGCTAACGTGTCTTACATACAGTTTTTATTTAATCTGTAAAAACACAGCGCTATAGAGTGATGAGGGTGTAAAATTAAAACATAATAAAGCTAACTGTCAGTTTTAGCTCAGTAGTCATTGCTAAATAAAACACCAAGTAGCACTGGTCCCTAATGTGCTCCAATACAGCAGGTATCATACATTTATTTTGAACACTGCAAAAACTCAAAATCCTATCAGTACTTACAGTTTAGACGAACTTAAAACTTAACTAGAACTTAAAAATAGCTTGACACAAATGGAAATTCAATTGAAACCCGTGGGAAAGACACGTAGCTTTCAAGTGATGTGTGTTAGCAAGCGTAATTACATTTTTAGGTAAGAAATATGTTTTTTTTTGTTTTTTTTTATAAGATCCAGAAGTTTTTTGAGTGAAAGAAGTGAATTTTTTTTCTAGTCACATCTAAGATGCAATTGGCTGTTGTTAACAATGTACATCGAAAATAAAGACATTGAATGACTGAAAATGGTTCAATATTGGATTAAATGTCTTTTTATCTCATGTATATGTATAATTGCTCTTTACCTAAAAAAATGTTTTATCCGATTACTCGATTAATCGATAGAATTTTCAGTCGATTACTCGATTACTAAAATATTCGATAGCTGCAGCCCTAGTATCAACCCATGGAGGTCTGGATTTGGAGTTATACTCTGGGCATGCTCTTGATGAGACTGCAGATTTTCTCCTGAGGGATCTTCTCCCAGATCTGGACCAGGGCATCACTGAGCTCCTAGGCAGTCTAAGGAGCAACCTTGCAGCCTGTAGGAGATTCCAGGAGACACATAGTTACTCCAGGAGAGCTGGACAGGGCCATAGAAGTTCCTTAAACCATCAGCAGGATCTGTATCCGCTCCTTTGTTCAAGGATGAACCGGATGAGCACTGCCATAGCCCAACAAAAAGACCTCCAGCAGGCCACTAGTGTGAATATTTCTGACCAAACAATCGAAACGGGCTCCATGAAGATGGCCTGAGGGTCCGATGTCCTGTAGTGAGCACCGTAAAGCTCGATTAGCATTTGCCATAGACCACCAGAATTTGCTACTACGCCATTGGCTCTATAATCTTCACCGATAAAAGCAGGTTCAACCTGAGCACATGCGACAGCCGTGAAAGTGTCCGGAGATGCCGTGGAGAACGTTATGCTGCCTGCAACATCTTTCAGCATGACCGGTGTGGTGGTGGGTCACTGATGGTCCGTCAAGGTATATCCCCGGAAGGACATACAGATCTCTACAGGTTAGATAATTGCACCCTGACTGCTATTAGATATCAGGAGGAAATCCTTGGACCCATTGTCATAAACTACGCTTGTGCAGTGGGGCCTGGGTTCCTCCCAGTCCACAACAATGCCCAACCTCATCTGCCTGGAGTTTGAGAGCAGCTCCTGAAGGAAGAATGAATTGATAACATTGACTGGCACCCACGTTCGCCTCACCTAAACCCAATAGAGCACCTCTGGGACTATATGTTTAGGTCCATCTGGCAGAGCTTGATTGCGGCTCAGATTGTCCAGGAGCTCAGTGATGCCCTGGTCCAGATCTGGGAGGAGATTTTCTTAGGACGCCCTCCGTCGTCTCATTAGGAGGCGTTGTCGGGAGGTCATACAGGGACCGCCTTGAGTTGATACATTTGATAACACCATACTATGAGCGTATATTAAAATACTATACTCGAAATGCCTGTAGCTTGGGTACCGGTAGCTGTTCCACTATTCTCTGACTCCATCACATTAACTTGTAGCGTTAGTGAACCAGTTGACAGCAACATGCTTCTGTTTGATTTTCTGATAACCATGTGACTTCATACATACAGTGGGGCAAATACGTATTTAGTCAACCACCAATTGTGCAAGTTCTCCTACTTGAAAAGATTAGAGAGGCCTGTAATTGTCAACATGGGTAAACCTCAACCATTAGAGAGAGAATGTGGGGGAAAAACAGAAAATCACATTATTTGATTTTTAAAGAATTTATTTCCAAATTAGAGTGGAAAATAAGTATTTAGTCACCTACAAACAAGCAAGATTTCTGGCTGTCAAAGAGGTCTAACTTCTTATAACGAGGTCTAACGAGGCTCCACTCGTTACCTGTATTAATGGCACCCTCCTTTAACTCATTATCAGTGTAAAAGACACATGTCCACAACCTCAGTCAGTCACACTCCAAACTTCACTATGGCCAAGACCAAAGAGCTGTCGAAGGACACCAGAGACAAAATTGTAGACCTGCACCAGGCTGAGAAGACTGAATCTGCAATAGGTAAAACGCTTGGTGTAAAGAAATCAACTGTAGGAGCAATTATTAGAAAATTGAAGACATACAAGACCACTGATAATCTCCCTCGATCTGGGGCGCCATGCAAGATCTCACCCTGTGGCGTCAAAAATGATAACAAGAACGGTTAGCAAACATCCCAGAACCACACGGGGGGACCCAGTGAATGACCTACAGAGAGCTGGGACAACAGTAACAAAGGCTACTATCAGTAACACAATGCGCCGCCAGGGACTCAAATCCAGCACTGCCAGAATATTACACATCCGGGCCCATTTGCGGTTCGCTAGAGAGCATTTGGATGATCCAGAAGAGGACTGGGAGAATGTGTTATGGTCAGATGAAACCAAAATAGAACTTTTTGGTAGAAGGTTCTCGTGTTTAGAGGAGAAAGAATACTGAATTGCATCCGAAGAACACCATACCCACTGTGAAGCATGGGGGTAGAAACATCATGCTTTGGGGCTGTTTTTCTGCAAAGGGACCAGGACGACTCATCTGTGTAAAGGAAAGAATGAACGGGGCCATGTATCGAGAGATTTTGATTGAAAATTTCCTCCTGTCAGCAAGGGCATTGAAGATGAGACGCGGCTGGGTCTTTCAGCAGGACAATGATCTGAAACACACAGCATTTCAAGGTCCTGGAGTGGCCTAGCCAGTCTCCAGATCTCAACCTCATAGAAAATCTGTGGAGGGAGTTGAAAGTCTGTGTTGCCTAATGACAGCCCCAAAACATCACTGCTCTAGAGGAGATCTGCATGGAGGAATGGGCCAAAATACCAGCAACAGTGTGCGAAAAGCTTGTGAAGAGTTACAGAAAACGTTGGGCCTCCGTTATAGCCAACAAAGGGTAGATAACCAAGTATTGAGATGAACTTTTGGTATTGACCAAATACTTATTCTCCACAATGATTTTCAAAACAAAAATTATTTAAAAATCAAACAATGTGATTTTCTGGGTTTTTTTGTTTTTGTTTTTGTCACATTCTGCCTCTCATGGTTGAGGTTTACCCACGTTCACAATTACAGGCCTCTCATAATATTTTCAAGTGGGAGAACCTGCCCAATTAGTGGTTGACTAAACACTTATTTGCCCCACTGTAAGCACACTGGCTGTACTTTCTTAAAGGGGAATGAGCATAGCTGAACAACACATAGTCAAAGTGGGCTGAAAAGACGAATTTACCGACACGGTAAATATTTATTGGTCATCATGAAGCATCTCGGTAAGTGTAAATTTTCGATAAACCGCCCGGTTCTACCGTGGATCTAATGAATCTATCCCCTCTGTTGTTGTTACTCAGCTGACTGTAGAGTATATCCGAGCTTTGTGCCGAGCATTATACCAAATTCCCAAACAAACACTCCACTTGCACGAAAATAAAGATATTTTAAACACTGAAGCGTAGCTGGGCCATTTATTCAAATAGAACTGTTAATGTTGGACTCCAAACAAGCACCATTTGAAAGTTGGTTCACTTCGCAGTTCAGTAGAAATCATTATGCAACAAAAGTGTACAGCTAGCTAGCAATAACACAAGCAAGAGGATCTTCAGTCACGTGGAGATGCGCGCATCCATTACCGGCCACGGGGCATCTCTGGCTCAGTGTGATTATGCTTCGTTGGCCTGCAGTTGGGATGAGTGGACTAGTGGAGGAGAATAGGAGCGGGCAGAATCGCAGCAGATATTCATTGGGGAGCTTAGCAGTAGCACCGCATGCATTATTCTACATTAGCCATTGCACGTGTTTTATTCACGCAGCTACTTCGTGAATCGTCCAAATCCAAATGTCAAAATATGCATAATGTGGTGTAGAGACACATTAGAGAGAAAGAAAACAAGTGACATTTACTGGAAAACAGCCTCATTAATGTACAACGTTTCTTGTAAAGTAGTGGTTGAGCTCAGCCACGCCATTCTGTGGGCTTAAAAGGTTCAGGACTATCAGAATGTCTGCACTGAGCTCACACAATTTTTCCAGTAAAGTGAAATTGATTGCTATCATTTAGGGCTGCAACGATTAATAACTCGTGTAATTCGATTAGGAAAAAAGCTTTGAAATTTTAGGGCTTTCAAAAATATCACGTTAACGGGCGGTAATTAATTTTTTTAATTAATCCCGTTAAAATATTTGACGCAATTAACGCACGTGCCCCGCTCAAACAGATTAAAATGACAGTACAGTATAATGTCTGCTTGTTACTTGTTTTTTGGTGTTTGGCGCCCTCTGCTGGCGCTTGGGTCCAACTGATTTTATGGATTAGTACCATGAGGGAGCATTGTGTAATTATTGACATCAACAATGGCGAGCTACTAGTTTATTTTTTGATTGAAAATTTTACAAATTTTAATAAAACAAAACATTAAGAGGGGTTTTAATATAAAGTTTCTATAACTTGTACTAACATTTATCTTTTAAGAGCTACATGTCTTTCTATCCATGGATCGCTTTAAGAGAATGTTAATAATGTTAATGCCATCTTGTTGATTTATTGTTATAATAAACAAATACAGTACTTATGTACTATATATTGAATGTACAGTGCCTTGCAAAAGTATTCGGCCCCCTTGAATCTTGCAACCTTTCGCCACATTTCAGGCTTCAAACATAAAGATATGAAATTTAATTTTTTTTGTCAAGAATCAACAACAAGTGGGATACAATCGTGAAGTGGAACAACATTTATTGGATAATTTCAACTTTTTTAACAAATAAAAACTGAAAAGTGGGGCGTGCAATATTATTCGGCCCCTTTACTTTCAGTGGAGCAAACTCACTCCAGAAGTTCAGTGAGGATCTCTGAATGATCCAATGTTGTCCTAAATGACCGATGATGATAAATAGAATCCACCTGTGTGTAATCAAGTCTCCGTATAAATGCACCTGCTCTGTGATAGTCTCAGGGTTCTGTTTAAAGTGCAGAGAGCATTATGAAAACCAAGGAACACACCAGGCAGGTCCGAGATACTGTTGTGGAGAAGTTTAAAGCCGGATTTGGATACGAAAAGATTTCCCAAGCTTTAAACATCTCAAGGAGCACTGTGCAAGCCATCATATTGAAATGGGAGGAGCATCAGACCACTGCAAATCTACCAAGACCCGGCCGTCCTTCCAAACTTTCTTCTCAAACAAGGAGAAAACTGATCAGAGATGCAGCCAAGAGGCCTATGATCACTCTGGATGAACTGCAGAGATCTACAGCTGAGGTGGGAGAGTCTGTCCATAGGACAACAATCAGTCGTACACTGCACAAATCTGGCCTTTATGGAAGAGTGGCAAGAAGAAAGCCATTTCTCAAAGATATCCATAAAAAGTCTCGTTTAAAGTTTGCCACAAGCCACCTGGGAGACACAACAAACATGTGGAAGAAGGTGCTCTGGTCAGATGAAACCAAAATGGAACTATTTGGCCACAATGCAAAACGATATGTTTGGCGTAAAAGCAACACAGCTCATCACCCTGAACACACCATCCCCACTGTCAAACATGGTGGTGGCAGCATCATGGTTTGGGCCTGCTTTTCTTCAGCAGGGACAGGGAAGATGGTTAAAATTGACGGGAAGATGGATGCAGCCAAATACAGGAACATTCTGGAAGAAAACCTGTTGGTATCTGCACAAGACCTGAGCCTGGGACAGAGATTTATCTTCCAACAGGACAATGATCCAAAACATAAAGCCAAATCTACAATGGAATGGTTAAAAAATAAACGTATCCAGGTGTTAGAATGGCCAAGTCAAAGTCCAGACCTGAATCCAATGGAGAATCTGTGGAAAGAGCTGAAGACTGCTGTTCACAAACACTCTCCATCCAACCTCACTGAGCTCGAGCTGTTTTGCAAGGAAGAATGGGCAAGAATGTCAGTCTCTCGATGTGCAAAACTGATAGAAACATACCCCAAGCGACTTGCAGCTGTAATTGGAGCAAAAGGGGGCGCTACAAAGTATTAACGCAAGGGGGCCAAATAATATTGCACGCCCCACTTTTCAGTTTCTTATTTGTTAAAAAAGTTTAAATTATCGAATAAATTTTGTTCCACTTCACGATTGTGTCCCACTTGTTGTTGATTCTTGACAAAAAATTAAAATTTTATATCTTTATGTTTGAAGCCTGAAATGTGGCGAAAGGTTGCAAGGTTCAAGGGGGCCGAATACTTTTGCAAGGCACTGTATATATCTGTCTTGTGTCTTATCTGTCCATTCCAACAATAATTTACAGAAAAATATGGCATATTGTATAGATGGTTTGAATTGCGATTAATTACGATTAATTAATTTTTAAGCTGTAATTAACTCGATTAAAAAATGTTATCGTTTGACAGCCCTACTTTGAATCAAATTTTGCTGCGAGTATTCGTTTCATTATCGTGGTGTTGTCATGGTTTGTTTTGAAAGTGTTTGCATTTAGTTTTATTGGTTTGCGTGGATACACTACCCTCTAGAGGGAACAGTGAATAATATATATATCATTTAGCATGGCTGAATCCAGCTGAAGACCAATATAAGCTAATGTTTTTGGTTTTTTTTGTTTTTGCATTTGTAATTTAGTTTATAGGTATATTTAGCTGTTTATTGTCGTGTTGGAATTTCACCATTTAGCCAGATTGCCGGAATTAGTGCTCCAACGATTAATCGAATAACTCGAGTATTCGATTAGAAAAAAAATACTTGAATTAAATTTTGTTGCTTCGAGTAGTCGTTTAATTAAAGTGGTGTTGTAATGGTTTATTGTTAAAGTCTTTGCATTTCGTATAATTGATTTGGGGTGGATACACTGCCCTCTGGTCTGCCTCTTTTCACATGGCTGAATCCAACTGCTCCCTGTTAAGACCAATGCCAGCTAAGCTTTTAAAAGAGCTATTGTTTTTTAATGCATTCATAATTTAGTTTATTGGCATATTTAGCCGTTTTTGTGGGAATATGTGTCTGAAGCATTTGTTAAGAGCATTGTGAAAAAACTTTAGCATTTTATAGCATTTAAGCTAGCGGACTTTTTTTATGTAAGTTAGCCAATTGTTATTTTGTTGTACATAGATCCTCATTTAAAAAGAAAAAAAAAAAAAAAATATATATATATATATATATATATATATATATATATACCGTTTGAGGCTCAGCTGAGGTATTTTCATTTTTCATGTTCCTTATTCGATTACTCGATTATTCGAACTAACTAGTCCATTGATTAATCGACTACTAAAATATTCGATTGCTTTACGCCTAGCCGGAATGACGCCAGCCGAACCGCGCTACCGCAATTCCAACGACCTGGGCCGCGGCGCAACTCCAACAACCTGGCCAAAAGGCCAAACTCCGTTTGTTCAGCTTTGTTTTAACCCCTTGTACTGACCTCATTTTAGAAGCTGGAAGAAGGCTTCAAAATTTGAGAAAGTTGAGAATTTATTCCAAGTTGATGGGAATCAAACAGTAAGACAAAAACAGCAAAGGGTTAGTTTAAAGTTAAGCTCAGCTATTTATCTTTAAATGAAAGTGCAATTCTGCATAGTTTAAAGAAACACAAATTTTATATTGTATTCGCATTTCTTTGCAACCCTTTGTTTTACGTCTTCTAAAACCTATTCTGCAATGCAGTCAATGTTCCTAATTATTCTCTTTGATAGATTAATCGACTACTAAAATAATCGATAGTTGCAGCCCTACTATCATTTGGAAAATTCTACTGTAACTTATCCCTTTTTAGAATAATGCTTGTTTATCATAATTATCTTATGCCATGATGTCCTTAGGTGACCTCCCAGAGGATGCAGGGTGTGTTGCTGCTGGTTTTTGCCAAGTACTACCATCTGCCCTTCCTGCGGGGAGTCCAGACGGAGACCACCCGCACTGGCCTTGGGGGTTACTGGGTGAGACAACCACTGACACAATTATTTCTTCCGCACTCTGATATGAAACCATCACACTGTAAAAGAGACAGACATCCATGGTGCTTAAAGAGAGCTAATCTGTTGCAGCGATAACATTTTTTAGCTCCTGATAGTCATTTTGCTACCCGGCTGTGCGGTTTTGGCTGATACTGTACCTATAACACAAAAAAAAAAAAATACACAAAATATTGGAGACTGGCTAGGCCACTCCAGAACCGTGATATGCTTTTTACGCAGCCACTCCATGGTCAGCTTGGCTGTGTGCTTCGGATCATTGTCATGTGGGAAGATCCAGCCATGACTCATCTTCAAGTCTCTGATTAAGGAAAGGAAGTTGTGGCTCAAAATCTGACAATAAATCTCCCCATTCATCCTCTGCTTTATACAGTACAGTCGTCCTGTCCCCTTTGCCAAACAGCAGCCCCAAAGCATGAGGTTTCTACCCCCGTACACTTCACAGTGGGGATGGTGTTCTTGGGATTGTACTCATCCTTCTTTTTCTTCTTTTTTGCACCAAAAAGATCTACTTTGCTCATATCTGACCACATGACTTTCTCCCATGACCCCTCTGCATCATTCAGATGGTCCCTGGCAAACTTCTGACAGGCCTTCACATGTACTGGCTTGAACGGAGGAACCTTCTGAGCAATGCATGATTTTAAACCATTGCACTGTAGTCTTATTATTGTATTATTATTAGTAGGAGTAGTAGTATTGTAAATATTGCTGATTCTCAGGGGTATAGATACCTATGACCCCCAGTAAATTACAAATAAATTATTGAACATTCATACAATGTGAGTTCCGGATTATTTTTTATTATTATTATGTCTCGATGAGTGGAAATGCATCTATGATTGAAATTTCAGACCTCTACCTATTTTCTAAGAGGGTTAACTTGCAAAATTACAAGGAGTGCAAATACTTCTGCTTCTCACTGTATGTTTTTTAATGCCGCGAGCTACCCACACTAGCGTGCGATAGACGTAATGAGCACCCCTGCTATAGCCTATTGATTAATTAGGTTCATATTCGTGAGAAATGTAGCCCTGACCCCAGCTCACCCACTCTGTTTGTCCCGTCCTCAGCAAAAAGTGTACACGCAGGTTATGCTGTTATATCGTCCCTGCCAATGTTGAGACCAAACCTACAGTGGTGTGAAAAAGTATCTGAACCTTTTAGAATTTCTCATATTTCTGCATAAAATCACCATCAAATGTGATTTGATCTTTTTCAAAATCACACAGATGTAAAAACAGTGTCTGGTTTAACTAAAACCACTCAAACAATGGCGTACTGCATGCAGGCTATTTTTAGACCGTGACGTCGCATCGTAAAGCGGAAGTAAAGCCGAAGTGGGACATTATAGACCCGCCCTCGCATAGACCCAACGTAATTAGTGCTACTTTTCTTCTTCTTTCAAAAACGAACATGCCGATCACGCATTGCTTTTTTTGGAACTTGTAGAAACGAATCTAGACATTACGAAACATGAAGGATGTTTTTCTTCATACGTTTCCGGAAACCAAAAACTCGGGAGGAAAAAATGTGAAGACCGAATCAACTTGCGCGGACATTAACACCAACTCGGTCAATCCATTCACATTTCATATGTAGTAAACATTATGTTGGGTTAGCATGGTCTTTCAGAGGACAAAGAGGTAAGCCATTTTTATATTTTTAACTTATTTTTGTAGCGTACCGTTGTGCCATACTGCTTCTGTCTGACAATGAAAAGAATTACAATGGTATCTGACTGCCACTGTTACCGTTTCTGTTATATATGTATAAAAAAACAACTTTAGTAAGGGGGAAGTGTAAATAAATTATAGGATTAAGATGTGTTATCAATGAAAAAATTAAGTGTTCGTTGGCTGTCACTGAGTAGCATTTGCGATTGCTACACAGAGTTAACGAAATTACCCCCAAGAACAGTAAGAGACGTAGGACAACCAGAGGATATATAAGAAAGACAGGGCTGATGGTAAAGGATAGCTTGTTGAAACAGGAGAATGTAATTGTCAGTCGCGTCGATAAAAAAGCTAAAGCTATGCTTAGGTCGGCTCGTTTTTTTCGTCTTTTTCAGCCTTCGACACTAAAGCCATCTCTTTAACTGAACATTTTTCTGTTCTTCCACATCTTTGCCAGTCAATTTGGCACCAGGCACATCATTTCCGGAGAGAATTGGTAGGTTTAGCTCTGTAAACATCTCCTTCGTACACGATTTCCATTCATTTCCTATTAGGGACAAACGGTGTCTTGTCCCTACTGAGCAACAGTAGCTGATGTCATGAATATTAATGAGCGGAAGTGACGTATTGCTTGCGGTACGCCATTATAGGTTTTCATATTTCAGTGTGGATAGCGTGCAAACAATGACAGAAGGGTGAAAAAAAATAGTGAACCCTCTGCCTAAGGAGACTTAAAGAGCAATTGAAACCATTTCTTACCAAACATTTTAAGTCAGGTGTGTGCCCAATCACTGATGAGTGGTTGAAAGCTTTCCTGCCCACTATAAAACACACACCTGGTAAGAATTGTCTTGTCTGATGTGCATCATGAATCGCTCAAAAGAGCTGTCTGAAGACCTACGATCAAGGATTGTTGATTTGTTTAAAGCTGGGAAAGGATACAAAACCATCTGTAAAAGTGTGGATGTTCATTATCAGAGAAGTAGTCTATAAATTGAGAGTTTGGCACTGTTGCTTCTCTCCCAGCCAAAGGTTCAGCGCAGAATACTCAGAGAAGTAAAAAAAAAAAAAAACCTAGAGTGTCTGCCAAAGACTTACAGAAATCACTGGCACAGTATCTCTCTGTACACATCAACTATACAGTATGTAAAACTATGGCCAAGAATGGTGTTCATGGGGGGACCCCACAGAGGAAGCGACTGCTGTCTAGACAAACATTGTTGCTCGTTTAATGTTCGCAAAAAGGCACTGGGACACTCCACAGAAGTTTTGGCAAAATATTTTGTGGACTGATGAAACCAAAGTTGAATTGTTTGGGAGTAACACACAATGTCATGTGTGGAGGAAAAATGGAACAGCTCACCAACATCAACACTTCATCCCCACGGTGAAGCATGTTTGAGGGAGCATCATGATTTGGGGCTGTTTGCTGCCTCAGGGCCTGGACAACAAACCTGAAGCCATCTGTCAGACAGTTGAAGCTAAAAAGAGGATGGATGCTGCAATGAGACAGTGATCCAAAACACAGAAGTAAATCAACTTCAGAATGGTTTCAGAAGAACAAAATACACGTTCCGGAGTGGCCAAGTCAAAGTCCCAGACTTGAACCCCATTGAGATGCTGTAGCATGACCTAAAGAGAGTGAGTCATGCCAGATATCCTAGGAATCTGACTGAACTCCAGCAGTTTAATGGAGAAGAATGGGCCAAGATTAGTCCTGATCGATGTGCCAGACTGATCTGCAGCTACGGGAAGCGTCTGGTTGAAGTTATTGGTGCCAAAGGGGGGGGCTGCAAAATGTTAAATGTGATGGTTCACTTACTTATTTTTCCCCTTCTGTCATTGTTTGCATACTATCCTCATTAAAATATGAAAACCTATAAATGTTTGGGTGGTTTTAATTAAAGCTGACACTTTTTTTTCATCTGTGTGATTTTGACAAAGATCAGATCACATTTGATGGTGATTTTATGCAGAAATGTGAGGAATTCCAAAAGGTACGGATACTTTTTCATATCCCTGTACGCCCTTGCTTTACAATATTCCAAACTACCGTAATTTCTGGACCATAAGGCGCACCTGACTATAAGCCGCCAGCCACCAAATTTGACATGAAAACGGCATTTGTTCATAGGTAAGCCGCACTGGACTATAAGCTGCAGTTGTCCTCATTGTATTATGGGATATTTACACCAAAAGATATTAACTGGTAACATTTCATTTGATAATGGTATCATAAGACTGTCATGAGACCAAATGAACCACCATTAAGCTTTGAACCAATTGGCTGCAAAGCCTTATTGTTTCTAAAAGCTTCATTTGGCCATCACTGCTCTCTTGGGGGAGACAGTCAACTTCTGCTGCCACCTGCCGTCAACACTGTTGTCATCCAACATTCCTCTTAGCATGCATTGCGGCGCTACAGATGTAAATAACAATCATGTTCTGTGCTAATTATTTCTTCAGTTACTGTTCCAGTTGTTTCATTGATTGCTAGTTATGGTATTTGGTAACGTTTTCTTGGATAGTGGTGCCATAATACTGTCATAAGACAATCATAATTATTACATGACACTGTCATAAGCATTAATGAATGCTTATATTAGATGTCGGTTAGTGTTATCCAGCAAATTATCTCACTTTTGAATGGTTGTAAAAGATCTGAGCTGGACATAAATGGAGTTAGTGACACAATATGACACATATTGACATCTGTCATAAGCATTCAGTAATGCCCATGATAGTGTCATGTCATAATTATGATGTTCTTATGACAGTCTTATGATGCCGCTGTCAAATAAAATGTTACCTATTAACCCAAATAAATCAACAAATAAGCCGCACTGGACTATAAGCCGCAGGATTCAAAATAAGGGAAAAAAGTAGCGGCTAATAGTCCGAAAATTAGGGTAATTGTACCCATTTTGTTTCCTTTTAAAGTCGTATTTTATTGAAAAAACGTTGCCACAGCACATCGCAATCCGACTGTCACATGCAGATAATTTGACCGCATTGTGCTCATTGCAGAGGTCTTGACTAAACAACTGCCTGCAGTTATGCAACGTTGACTTCTAAGTTAAATCCCGCCGTTGTGCAGAGTGCATGCTAGGCGTCAGCACATTCTACACATTTTCCACACTCAAGTGTCTTTTGTGATTGAATGAGGCAGAAGTAATTTGGGACAACAGTGGGAAGATATCCTGTCTTTTGAACCCATACTTGTACAGTTAAATGTTCGTTGACTCAAAATGGAAACATTTCCTTTTACACAACAGCAATGACACATGGACACATGAAATAATGAGTAGTGGTTCCTTTTTCATTCTCTTAATGCGTTCGTTTTTATCTTTAGTAATCCATTCCTCTGCCTCTCTAAGGGAAACAAAGGTGGAGTCAGTGCCCGCATGTCCGTGTTCGGTCACACAATCTGCTTCCTTAACTGCCATCTACCGGCTCACATGGAAAACTCGGATCAGCGTATGGAGGACTTTGAGAGCATCCTCCAACAACAGCAGTTCGAAGGGCCGGCAGCCTCTGGTGTCCTTGACCATGAGTACGTCATAAGTACATGGAAACACCTACATTCAGTGGCCTCCATAATTATTGGCACCCCTGGTTAAGATGTGTTTTTTAGCTTTTAATTTTTTTTTTTTTTTTTTAATTCAAATAATATGGGAACTTAATGGAAAAAAAGAGGAAAATCCAACCTTCAATAGAAGTGCATTTATTCAGTGGGGAAAAAATCCCACATAAAGAAATAATTATTTGCCATCCAATAATGTGTGTCACAATTATTAGCACCCCTGGTGTTAATACTTTGTACAACCAACTTTTGCCAACAAAACAAGGTCTGGGGACTGAGACGGCCATGGGAGGAGCTTGATTTTGTGTCTGGTGAACCATTTCTGTGTAGATTTGACCATATGTTTAGGGTCTATGTCTTGCTGAAAGACCCAGTGACGACCCATCTTCAGCTTTCGGGCAGAGGGCAACAGATTTTGATTTAAAATGTCCTGGTATTTCAAAGCATTCATGATGCCATGCACCCTAACAAGGTTCCCAGGGCCTTTGGAAGCGAAATAGCCCCACAGCATCACTGTCCCACCCCCATACTTCACAGTGGGTATGAGGTGCTTTTCAGCATGCGCATCTTTCGTGGCACGCCAGACCCACTTAGAGTGTTTGTTGCCAAAAAGCTCAATCTTGGTCTCATCTGACCAAAGCACACGGTCCCAGTTGAAGCCCCAATACCGCTTGGCGAACTCCAGACGTTTGCGTTTATGATTGTGAGTAAGGAAAGGTTTTCTCCGTGCATGCCTCCCAAACAGCTTGTTGGCGTGTAGACAGCACCTCATACCCACTGTGAATTATGGGGGTGGGTCAGTGATGCTGTGGGGCTGATTCGCTTCCAAAGGCCCTGGGAACCTTGTTAGGGTGCATGGCATCATGAATGCTTTGAAATACCAGGACATTTTAAATTACAATTTGTTGCCCTCTGCCCGAAAGCTGAAGATGGGTCGTCACTGGGTCTTTCAGCAAAACAATGACCCTAAACATATGGCCAAATCTACACAGAAATGGTTCACCAGACACAAAATCAAGCTCCTCCCATGGCCATCTCAGTCCCCAGACCTTGTTTTGTTGGCAAAAGGTGTTAGGTTTTGTGTTGGTTTCCTCCTAGTGTGTCTCCCTGTGATTGCCTATTAATTTCACCTGTTGTGCCTTCTCCCAGTTTATCTCTGAACTTGCATCCTCATCCTTGCTCACCTGTTCCTCGTTGTGTCATTACCCCTTGTCTGTGTGTGTGTATATAAGCTCCCAGTTTCTTTTCACTCCTTGTTGCGTCATTGTCTATGTCAATGTCAGCGTCTATGTCCGTGTCAAAGCCAAGATCCTGTCCAAGCCCTCATGTATCCGTCCCTCCGATTTAAGTAAGTTTTGTTTGAATCTTGCCCTTTTTGATCCCCAGTGGTTTTGGTTGTACTTTGTGTTTTTGTTAGATATCATTAAAACGTTTTTGGAGTTCATCGCCATCTGCCCTGCCGCTTTTTGTTCCCTGCAATTGGGTCCACACAACCTGCCTGCCTGCATCGTCCCTGACAAAAGGGGGTTGTACAAAGTATTACACCAGGGTTGCTAAGAATTGTGACACACATGATTTGATGTCAAATAACTATTTCTTTATGTGGGATTTTTTTCCCCACTGAATAAATGCACTTGTATTGAAGGTTGGATTTTTCTCTTTTTTTTTTCCATTAAGGTCCCATATTATTTGAATTAAAAAAAAATATTAGAAGCTAAAAAACACATCTTAACCAGGGGTGCCAATAATTATTGAGGGCACTGTATTACTATTGACAATTGGAAAACACATCTGTTTGACCATATGGACTTAGCATATCAATGTTTTTTAAAGCGGAACTTCAGAATTTTTTGACATTACGCTGAATCTTCGAGTTAGCGGGAGTTTAATTAGTCGGTTGAGTTGATTTCAACAAATTCCGTGCAGTTTGTTAGTTATTTATTAGTTACAGAGCTCCGGAGGGGCTAAGCTAGTGCGAGTCAAGGATGCGGTCTTAACATGCCAATGAAAAACAACATATGCAATAAGGGTGTAACGGTACATGTACAGTGGGGCAAATAAGTATTTAGTCAACCACTAATTGTGCAAGTTCTCCCACTTGAATATATTAAAAAGGCCTGTAATTGTCAACATGGGTAAACCTCAACCATGAAAGACAGAATGTGGGGAAAAAAACAAACTCACATTGATTTTTAAAGAATTTATTTGCAAATCATGGTGGAAAATAAGTATTTGGTCTATACCAAAAGTTCATCTCAATACTTTGTTATGTACCCTTTGTTGGCAATAATGGAGGCCAAACGTTTTCTGTAACTCTTCACAAGCTTTTCACACACTGTTGCTGGTATTTTGGCCCATTCCGCCATGCAGATCTCCTCTAGAGCAGTGCTGTTTTGGGGCTGTCGTTGGGTAACACGGACTTTCAACTCCCTCCTCACCCCATGGCGTCAAAATGATAACAAGAACGGGGAGCAAAAATCCCAGAATCACACAGGGGAACCTAGTGAATGACCTACAGAGAGCTGGGACCACAGTAACAAAGGTTACTATCAGTAACACAATGCGCCGCCAGGGACTCAAATCCTGCACTGCCAGATGTGTCCCCCTGCTGAAGAAAGTACATGTCCAGGCCCGTCTGCGGTTCGTTAGAGACCATTTGGATGATCCAGAAGAGGACTGGGAGAATGTGTTATGGTCAGATGAAACCAAAAAAGAAGTTTTTGGTAGAAACACAGGTTCTTTGGTTTGGAGGAAAAAGAATACTGAATTGCACCATACCCACTGTGAAGCATGGGGGTGGAAACATCATGCTTTGGGGCTGTTTTTTCAGCAAAGGGACCAGGATGACTGATCTGTATAAAGGAAAGAATGAATGGGGCCATGTATTGAGAGATTTTGAGTGAAACTCTCCTTCCATCAGCAAGGGCATTAAAGATGAGACGTGGCTGGGTCTTTCAGCATGACAATGATCCCAAACACACAGCCAGGGCAACAAAGGAGTGGCTTCGTAAGAAGCATGTCAAGGTCCTGGAGTGGCCTAGCCAGTCACCAGATCTCAACCCCATAGAAAATCTGTGGAGGGAGTTGAAAGTACGTGTTGCCCAATGACGGCCCCAAAACATCACTGCTCTAGAGGAGATCTGCATGGAGGAATGGGCCAAAATACCAGCAACAGTCTGTGAAAAGCTTGTGAAGAGTTACAGAAAACGTTTGGCTTCCGTTATTGCCAACAAAGGGTACATAACAAAGTATTGAGATGAACTTTTGGTATTGACCAAATACTTATTTTCCACCATGTTTAGCAAATAAATTATTTAAAAATCAAACAATGTGATTTTGTTTTTTTTTTTCCATATTTTGTCTCTCATGGTTGAGGTTTAACCATGTTGACAATTACAGACCTCTATAATATTTTCAAGTGGGAGAACTTGCACAATTAGTGGTTGACTAAATACTTATTTGCCCCACTGTATTTGTACTGAACCTTTTCGGTACGTGGTGTTCGGTTCGGAACTGAGGCGTACCGAACGAGTTTCTGACGTAATATAACCCTTACTTTTCGAGGCTGTGAGTCGATCGGGTTACAGTTTCTTTGTGTAGATTATATTTACTCAGTCTTCTCTACTATAATGAGGACCAACACGGTTGGACAGTATAACCCAGAATCGTCAACGGCGCGACAACGTGACCGCTGCGAGAACGCAGTGAAACGTGGGCGTTAAAGTCAATCAGCCAATGCACACCAGTCGCAGTGCGGCCGCGTGTTAGACGCGTCCCAGAAGCGGCTCAACACGACGCACGCGAAAAGAACGGCAGAGTTTATTATTTGACGCGAGACGCGACCCTCCTGCGTCAATACTACTACCGGTAGCTAGGATGGGGCAGACCGGAAGTCACTCGTGTAAAAATACGGAGGATCCGGTCGATTTTCAAACTAATATGCAATCGTAACCCACTTTTTGAGTCCATCAGATCTCTTGAGTGGTAGATCGGGGCACAGTTGACATGTCTATGTTGATTTACTGCTGTCTTCTCTGCCATGATAATAACCAACACGGCCCCGTGTTCAATACAAAACCCTCCTACCACAACAAAACAAGTAGGAACCAATATTCACATAGGAACTAAAATAAATTGAAATGAGCTAAAACACCTGTAATTAAATAATAAGAATAATACACAGATCCTGCTTATACGATTAAATTTATTAATTTCTGTGTGGCGCTTTACTTGAGAAAATCCACCAATAAAGCTTTTGAAAACCGTTCATAGGGGAAAAAAATGATTCATTGAGGCATTTTATTTGTAAAATACATGTTAAAATCTTTGTCATTGGGATTGCTTTTCTCTTAAGCACAGGACTTCCTTTTTCTTCTTTCTTTCAGAAAGAAAGCTGACCAATACGCGGGGTCTGAAAGGCAAATTGTTATTGGATTATCCTTAAATAGCCACTACTTTTTGAGCAGAGTTCTAGCTTTGTATAGGCTCATGTTCCTATTGTTGAAAGGTGTGTAATAAACAATTAGTACATTTAGATTTGCATTGTTTTCTTACTGTACCGAAAATGAACCGAACCGTGACCTCAAAACCGAGGTACGTACCGAACCGAGATTTTTGTGTACCATTACCCCCCCAATATGCACGCATGAGAATCTCCGATGACCCATGCAATCAATAGTGTTGGCTATGTTTTCAGGACAAAGGTATTCTCATATGTTGTTTTTTATATTGGTATGCTAAGCAGGCATCATTGACTCGCACTAGCTCAGCTACTCTGGAGCCCTGAAACTAACACACTGCACGGAATTTGTTGAAATCAACTCCACCGACTAATTAACCCTAACCCCGCTACCTCGAAAATTAAGCCTAACGTCAAAAAATCCAAACTTCCCCTTTAAGGTAAAGAGAGTGGAGTATAAAAAATGAAAAGGAATAGTTTTCATAATCAGCAGAACAAAAGTGTCTTTTTCAATTGAATTACAGTGTGGTGTTCTGGCTGGGCGACCTCAATTTCCGCATCGATGACTTGGAAATGCAAGTGGTAAAAACGGCCATCGATAATAACAAGTTCTCCATGTTGTGGGAGAATGATCAGGTAAGAAAAAGTTTGGATGTGCATGTTTAATGTGCTAATTGAGTGAAAATGACAATGTAGGAGGAGTTTTTTTTTTAACTACAGTGCCCTCCATAATTATTGGATTTATAATAATTATGTGTTTTTAAGCTTCAAATATATATATATTTTTTCTAAATAATATGGGACCTTAAAGAGCATACGACAGGAGAAAAAAAAAGTCTTAAATAGCATTATTATGTGAATTAGAATCATATTTTGAGACGATTCGACTATATACAACAATTTAGCAAAGCACAGATGACGAGAAATTAGTCTTTTAATCTGCCGGTTAGCCACGTCTACCATTATAGGGCTCTAGCGTCCCCAACAGGTGGATGACGTCAGCAGGAGACTGGGCTCATCGGTTTTCCTATACAGCCCATTGAGGGAGAATTATTCAGAACGAGGAAAACGCGACGAAGAGAGCCGCAAAATGTCATTGTTTCAGTCTCTCTACTCCAATATTTTTACAGGATATTCTTTTTATCCAAGTATTTTCCCCAATTGCTAAATAAATGGCATGGTCATGACAAATAACAGTCTTGGGCTAAATGGAATATGAAATAATAAAAATGCACTTATTCAGGACGACATGGCAAAATTACTCCATAATGGTCAAAACTGTCGACTTCACCTTTACTGTCGCACCTCCCGAACGATATTTTATGACACCTAAATCAGACATATGTCATTTCCCTTCCCCGGCTTCGGAGAATGTAAACAAGCCAAAAGGCGTGACAGCTAGCCGACATGCGAACCCGAACCGAGTGATGTTTCAAAGTCTTCGAAGTGGAAAATCACACATAACTAGCCTGGATTATTTGACATGACGACTGGGTTGTCGATTGTCTTCGCGGATCGGCAAACCGCCCGGCGGAGAGCAATTTACAGTTCGTTCCCCGGAGGAGGGCGGCTGCAGTTGTTGTGCAGCTAACGTGCAGCTAATGTGCACGAGGAGAGCTTTTTACATGCCTATCAATGATCAAACGCAAGTAGTCCTTTATTTAAAGAAAGTTTGTAGTGCTTACCTTGTCATCGCTGCATTAGTCCCACAGTAGTAGAGCTTGGCCAATATCCACGGTGAATGGGAACCTTTTGAAACTCCAAAAAGGCGCACACGCCTCTCTCTCATAAAGCAAGATTTTTCTGCAGCCGTTTGGCTGGCGTGATGCGAAAAAAAAATGTATTAATCCGCAAAATCAGCTGAATCCTCAGTCCTCATACACAACAGTACGGCTGTTTAGTGAAGAGGACGCCTTCACCCGAACACGTCACAGCGCCCTCCTCCTCAATGCAAGACCGCAGCCGGAAGTCACTCATTTTCATGGCGCGGGATTCAAAAAACTAAATAAATATAGCGATCGCTTCCACACACATCCAAGCGGTCCATATCATTCAGGAGCATAAAATACCGCGTGTATTATGAAATTAACATGCTTTTTCGTGTCACATGCACTTTAATGGGGAAAAAACGAAAAAATCCAACCTTTAATACAAGTGCATTTATTCAGTGGGGAAAAAATCCCACATAAATAATTATTTGACTTCAAATCATGTGTGTCACAATTATTATCACTCCTGGTGTTAATACTTTGTACAGCCCCATTTATCCAACAAAACAGCACATAATCTTCTCCTATCGTGTTTCACAAGATGGGAAAAGACAGAAAGAGGGATCGTCAGCCATTCCTCTTTGCAGAATCTCTCTAAATCATCCAGAGACCTGGGTCCTCTCCTCTGTACTCTCCTCTTTAGCTCACCCCACAGGTTTTCAATGGGGTTGAGGTCTGGGGACTGAGATGGCCATGGGAGGAGCTTGATTGACTATCTGGTGAACCATTTCTGTGTAGATTTGGCCATATGTTTAGGGTCATGGTCTTGCTGAAAGACCCAGTGACGATCCATCTTCAGCTTTCGGGCAACGGATGTTGATTTAAAATGTCCTGGTATTTCAAAGCATTCATGATGCCATGCACCCTAACAAGGTTCCCAGGGCCTTTGGAAGCGAAACAGCCCCACAGCATCACTGACCCACCCCCAACCTTCACAGTGGGTATGAGGTGCCTTTCAGCATGTGCATCTTTTGTGGCACGCCAGACCCACTTAGAGTCAAAAATACACACGGTCCCAGGCTTCAACTGGGACCGTGTGCTTTGGTCAAATGAGACCAAGATTGAGCTCTTTGGCAACAAACACTCTAAGTGGGTCTGGCGTGCCACGAAAGATGCGCATGCTGAAAAGCACCTCATACCCACTGTGAAGTATGGGGGTGGGTCAGTGATGCTGTGGGGCTGTTTCGCTTGCAAAGGCCCTGGGAACCTTGTTAGGGTGCATGGCATCATGAATGCTTTGAAATACCAGGACATTTGAAATCAAAATCTGTTGCCCTCTGCCCGAAAGCTGAAGATGGGTCGTCACTGGGTCTTTTAGCAAGACAATGACCCTTAACATATGGCCAATCTACACAGAAATGGTTCACCAGACACAAAATCAAGCTCCTCCCATGGCCATCTCAGTCCCCAGACCTTGTTTTGTTGGCAAAAGGGGGTTGTACAAAGTATTAACACCAGGGGTACTAATAATTGTGACACACATTATTTGATGTCAAATACTTTTTTCTTTATGTGGGATTTTTTTCCTCAAAGAATGAATGCACTTGTATTGAGGGTTGGATTTTTCTCTTTTTTTCCATTAAGGTCCCATATTATTTGAAGTAAAAAAAATAAATATTAGAAGCTAAAAAACACATCTTTTTCTGGGGTGCCAATAATTATGGAAGGCACTGTATAGACCCTACCCACGTGACGTCACATCTCCTTCCTCCTGACTGGTGCCGCCCAATTGTCCGTCAACACATCATGTTTCCCTGTTACGGCTACGTACATTCCTCCTATTTACGACGTGTTTTTCTGCTCGTTAACATTAATAATGAAAATGGTGAAGGCGTGTGTGGCGGTCGGTTGCAATAACAGAGAAGATAGACGGAGAAGACGGAGAGACTTGAAGTTCTACCGGATTCCGAGAGACCCGGAGAGAAGAGAGCGAGATGGGCTGCTGCAATTCGACGAGAAAACTGGGCTCCAAACGATTACCACAGATTATGTAGTAGTCATTTTATATCTGGTAAGATGCATTTAATATATATTTAGAGGGTTTTGGGCTGACAACCACAATTAAGATCATTGCTAGGCTAATCGCCGACAACATACACATATGTATGTAGTGAGAGTGCTATCGCTAAACCATATAAACATTAAAAGCCCTAACTCCATTGACAAACGACATGAAATACATTAGACTTGACAGTGGATGTTAGCAATAACAAAAGATTTTGAATTGAAAATTTCGTAACTCACCTTTCCAAGCACAAGATAGATTCCTGCCGAATTTTCGTGGACGAGGACCTGTTTCACCCAACCGGCAACGAAGTATTTATAAGCCTCCAAGCTCTTAAAGTTTTTCAAACTTTCGTGAGAATAGGCTGATTTTGTGTGGACAAGACAGTTGTACAGTTCAGGGTAGCTAGCAGATGTCAGGCAAATACGGCGGAGACAGCGGGTGGAAAAACATCGATTTAGGCATCAAATATGGATCTGGCGAATGGATAAACTGAAGCTTCTCCACATAACGCCTTTTATGCAACGCATCAAGTGAGTTTACGGCATCCGAAAGCACCGGGTCTTCCATGAAATGCATTATAAATTGCTCGATCAATTGAGACCATTGATAATACAGACACAAAATGACGGACAAGTGGGCGGAACCATACAGCGAGCACGTGATTTTGTGACGTCGGTGGGTAGGGTCTATACCTAGTGTTGTCTTTGTTGGTGTTAGTTTGTTCTGAGCCACAAGGGGGAGTAAGAGAAACACCAAGAAAATCCCTCATTTTGGTATTTATTATTGCGATTTCAGTTAAACATGGCCAAGGACAGTGAAACGGTGTTGATGGGATTCCAAGAAGGACCCCTCAAGTTCCCACCCACTTACAAGTTTGACGTTGGGACAAATGTATATGACACGAGGTTGGTGATGCCAATGAAGCAGATGTAGTGTCAAGGCATATTTCACTGAAGGGCATTTTCTGCCACTCTATTAACAATTTGATGGAGTAAATGATCACGTTGCTCTGAAATACAGCCATTTATCATTGGAGCTGTTCCTTTTCTTTCCTTTCTGTCCACCTTACAGTGGAAAAAAACGTAAACCGGCCTGGACCGACCGGATCCTCTGGCGCCTGAGAGCCACGGGCCCCGCTGCCAACACCAGCAAGCGTGGTTCCGTTTCAGGGTTGACCAGCGGCACCAAAGTAACGCAGCACTGCTACAGAAGTCACATGGAATACGTCGTCAGTGACCACAAACCAGTCTCTTCCATCTTTACCCTGCAGGTGAGAGCACCGGGGTTGACGCTAATACGCTAAATCAATACTTTTACATGTACAGTGGTACCTCGACGTATGATCGCGTGGATGTATGATCCTTTCGACATCCGACGTATACATAATTTGACTCATTATTTGTCTCGACATATGATGACCAGAGGTGGATAGTGTTGAATTGGACTTTTTTTTGCCAGATTGCCGGAATCGCGCCAGCCGAACTGCCGGCACCATGATAGCGCAATACCAACAACCCGGCCAAAAGGCCAAACTGCGGGTTCACCTTAGTTTTAACTAAAGATGTCCCGATCACGTCATTTTCAAAGTATCGGAATCGGCAAAAAAATATCGGACATGCCTTTTTTAATATATATATATATATATATATATAATTTTTTTTATTTTTTTTTTATTAAATCGTTTTCTAATTGTATTTAACTTTACAGACAAAATGTCTTACACTCATCCAGAGTCTTTAGTTTTGGCTTTAAGTAGGGCTGTCAAATTTATCGCGTCAACGGCCGTAATAACATTAAAATATTTAATGCAATTAACACATGCGCTGCACTACCCACTCACGCATTGTCGCGTTCACTCTATAATGGCACCGTGTTACGTATACATAGAGCTAAAAGGTAACGTAAAATGAGTAGAGAGAATTTTGACAGCCTTTGAAGCCTTTATTAATTGGCTAAAGCCTTACAATCCCTCTCTCAACGATTCAAAATATCATGGGTTGCAATGTGGGGGAAAAGGTAGTAATTGATCTTTTTCATAACACCCATTTATTTCCCAACACTGAGAAGATATATCAATTGGTACCATTACGCACAGTCATGGTTGCACTTCCCATCATGCATTTGGGCAGAAGTTAAATGGCTGCAGTATCATTTACTGAAAGCTCATAAAAATCCACTAGATGGCAATATTTAGTCACAATATACAAAGTCACATTATCCTTGAAGAATTACAAGTCTTTCTATCCGTGGATCCCTCTCACAGAAAGAATGTTAATAATGTAAATGCCATCTTGAGGATTTATTGTCATAATAAACAAATACAGTACTTATGTACTGTATGTTGAATGTATATATTCGTCCGAGTTTTATTCATTTTTTTCTTAAGGCATTGCCAAAATGTATATGATCGGGAAAAATTATCGGGAATGATTGGACTTGAATCGGGAGCAAAAAAAACACAATCGGATCGGGAAATATCGGGATCGGCAGATACTCAAACTAAAACGATCGGATCGGGAGCAAAAAAACATGATCGGAACGAGCCTAGTTTTAACCCCTTTTTCTGACTCCATTTTAAAAGCTGGAAGAAGGCTTTCGAACACAATTTGACAATTTATTCCAATTCGACAGCAATCAGACAGCAAGGCAAAAAAAGCACACAGACCCAGACAAAGAGGAAGGCTGAATCCAGGGTCACCATATCACAGGTCAACAAAAGATTCCCAAGAAAACCAGCGCTAGCTAAAGAATTCAGTCTTTTGAAGGTTTTTTGTGAGGCGGGCTGTGAGACGGAAGAAGGGTGTGTTTGCACGTTGTTGTCTGTTGCAGATTGGGCAGTTTCTCCAGAAATTGCCTTTTTGTAGTTTAATAACTTAACAGTTGTGATTGAACATTTTCTCACCAGTTCCCCTACAAAGTGGATGTTCCCCTGGTCACAGTCTTGGTGGAGGATGAGTGGAATAGTATTGCTGATGCCGTAGTCAAGTTCAAACTGGCACCCAACTATTCTCGCAGCTCCTGGGACTGGATCGGACTGTATAAGGTAGAAAATCTAGCGGTCGCAGACAGAGACAAATGCTTTGTTAGCCATTGTTGACTTTACGTGTGCTGCTTTAGGTGGGTTTCAAGCACCACAAAGACTATGTGGGATACGTGTGGGCCAAACAGGAGGAAGCAGATTATCACAGACAAGAACATCAGGTAAAGTGGATCTGTGCTGTGCTCCTTTCCTCTTACGCTCAATGAATATCTGACAAATTGTTTTCCAGGTAACCTTTACAGAAGAGGAACTGCCCAAAGGCTCGGGAGATTTTCTCTTGGGTTACTATAGCAACAACATGAGCACCATTGTGGGTGTCACAGAGCCATTTCAGGTAATCATTAACAATTTATGTACATTAACTCTTTCGTGCACGGATTATGATTTTTTTTAACCCTTGCAGGACACTCTTTTAACTCACTGGCTGCCATTGACAGTGCTAGATGTCCTAATCATTTCGTCAAGTACCGTCAATGGCACTGAAACATGAGTATTCATAGTTTTACTGTAATTTTCGGACTATAAGGCGCCCCTGACTGGAAGCCACCACCCACCAAATTTGACATGAAAACAGCATTTGTTCATAGATAAACCGCCCTGGAATATAAGCCTTAGATGTCCTCACTGTATCATGGGATATTTACACCAAGAGATATTAATTGGTAACACTTTATTTGACAGCAGCATCATAAGACTGTCATAAGACCAAATGAATCACCATGAAGCTTTGAACCAATTGGCTGCAAAGCTTCAAGAAGCTTCATTTGGCCATCACTGCTCCCTTGGGGGTGGCAGTCAACCTCTGCTACCACCTGTTGTCAACACTGTTGTCGTCCAACATGCCTCCTAACATGCATTGCAGCTTTGTGAATTGCATCAAAATTCATGTTTTTTTGCTAATTATTTCTTCAGTTACTGTTCTAGTTGTTTCATTAATTGCTAGTTATGGTATTTGGTAACATTGTATTTGACAGTGGTGCCATAAGACTGTAATAAGACGATCATAATTATGACATGAAACTGCCATTAGCATTAATGAATGCTTATGACAGGTGTCATTTTGTGTCATCCGGTAAATTATCTCACTTTTGATTGGATGTAAAAGATCCAAGCTGGACATAAATGGAGTTAGTCACGCCGATATTCATTTACAGTAAAAGTAAAAAAAATTCAGCTGGGCCAAGAACGAAAATTGGTATTTGCAATCTGGAAAAATGGATTTTGCCATGTGGCGTTTTTTTTTTTTTTTTTTTTTGCCATGTGGCAAAATGGATTTTGCCATGTGGCATTTATTTTTGGCATTTTTTTTTTGCCATGTGGCAAAATGAATTTTGCCACACGGCAAAAAAAAAATGCCACATGGCAAAATCCTTTTTGCCAAATGGCAAAAAAAAAAATCCATATGGCAGAAATAATTTTGACACATGGCAAAAAAAATGCTACATGGCCAAATCCATTTTGCCACACGGCAAAATCCATTTTGCCACATGGCAAAAAAAATTTCACATGGCAAAATTAATTTTGCCACATAGCAAAAAAATACCAATAGCAAAAACATGCTACATGGCAAAAAAATGCTAAATGGCAAAATCCATTTTGCAAAAAAAATGCCACATGGCAAAATTCTTTTCGCCACATGGCAAAAAAAAAACCAACAAAAAAAAAAACGGCAAAATCAATTTTGCCACATGGCAAAAAAAAATGCCGCATGGCAAAATCAATTTTGCCTCATGGTAAAAAAATGTTACATGGCAAAATCTATTTTGCAAAAAAAAATGCCACCTGGCAAAATTCATTTTGCCACATGGCAAAAAAATGCTACACGGCAAAATCCATTTTGCCACATGGCAAAAAATGCCACATGGCAAAATTTTGCCACATGGCAAAATCAATTTTGCCACAAGGCAAAAAAAATGCTACATGGCAAAATCCATTTTGCCACGTGGCAAAAAAATGCCACATGGCAAAATCCTTTTTGCCACATGGCAAAAAAAAATCCACATTGCAAAATTATTTTTGCCACATAGCAAAAAAAAATGCAACATGGCAAAATCCATTTTGCCTCATGGCAAAAAAATGCCACGGGGGAAAATAAATGAACTCTATTATGTAAGCTGCACACAGACTACTTTTCATTGTGTCAAAATGTCATTTTGTCAGTGTTGTCCCATGAAAAGATATACTTAAATATCTGCAGAAATGTGAGGGGCGTACTCACTTTTGTGATACACTGTAGGTGATTTGAAGGTGTCCCTTGTTCCTGACAGAGTTCAATTATTATAGAGGAATTACTACTTTTTCGTATGATATAAAGTGTTTTAATATTGGTTGTGCTCTGTTCATTTCCCTTTCTTTTTTCTAAAATTGCCTACTTCTCTCTATTTTTGCATCCGCAGATCCAGCTTCCCACATCAGGCAATGACAGCAGTTCTTCAGACAGCTCCGACTTAAGCTCGGAGGAAGACAACACTGTCGTCCTCACAAAGTCGAGGTCCCGCAGTTCCAGTCCTCACAGGTCCAAGCACCACCGCCATCGCTCCGGAAGTCCCCCAGACGCCGAAACGAAGGAGCTCACTGCCACCGACGGTGCTTCATCCGTGACAGCATGTGAAAGCGAGTCCATAAAATGTCCAGCAGAGGGCAGCCAACGGCCTGTTTCTGAGGAGAGCGAAAAACAGAGAGAGGAGACCGGGGTGTGATGTCTGGTGGCTCAAAAGCAAAAAGGGTGCGTCTTTATTTTGAACATTAACACACTGGAAGTGTATTCATGAAATTGTGCAGTTTGGGATGTCATCCCTTTCAAGAAGAAATATTAAGTCTCAAGGTTTGCTTTGCCTTGAGTTGTGTTTTTTTAGGTCATTCCTAAATGTTTGTTCATCTTTTTTGCATCCTTTGATATGGACAATACGAAAGGCATACATGTATTTTTTGTTAATATTTTGAGGGCATTTTCTCACCTAGCAGAAATCAGTCACTTACTCGCCCTGTTTTTTGGGCAGTGAACATGCTGAAGATGTGATCTTTAAAGCTTTGGATGGAACACAGCATGCACACTGTAGCATGGTATTAGGAGAAAAGTACAAGTATTAAAGGTGAAGTTCAGAATTTTTGACATTAAGCTTAATCTTCGAGTTAGCGTGGGTTTATGTAGTCGTTGGAGTTGATTTCAACAAATTCTGTACCGTTTGTCAGTTGTTAGTTTCAGGCCTCTTGGTCTTAGTCTTTGATTAGTTATTATTTGTCTTCATTCGTTTTTTGTTGACGAAAACTCATCTAGTTTTAGTGGACGTTTACTCAAAATGTTTTTGTTTGTTAAATTAAATTTGAAAAAAAAACCTCCAAAAATACGTAAATACAGTGCCCTCCATAATTATTGGCACCCCTGAAAAAGATGTGTTTTTTAGCTTCTAATATTTTTTTTTAATTCAAATAATATGGGACCTTAATGGAAAAAAAGAGAAAAATCCAACCTTCAATACAAGTGCATTCATTCAGTGGGGAAAAAATCCCACATAAAGAAAAAAATATTTGACATCAAATAATGTGTGTCACAATTATTAGCACCCCTGGTGTTAATACTTTGTACGACCCCCTTTTGCCAACAAAACAAGGTCTGAGGACTGAGATGCCCATGGGAGGAGCTTGATTTTGTGCCTGGTGAACCATTTCTGTGTAGATTTGGCCATAAGCTTAGGGTCATTGTCTTGCTGAAAGACCCAGTGACGACCCATCTTCAGCTTTCGGGCAGAGGGCAACAGATTTTCATTTAAAATGTCCTGGTATTTCAAAGCATTCATGATGTCATGCACCCTAACGAGGTTCCCAGGGCCTTTGGAAGCGAAACAGCCCCACGGCATCACTGACACACCCCCATACTTCACAGTGGGTATGAGGTGCTTTTCAGCATGCGCATCTTTCGTGGCACTGGGGCCGTGTGCTTTGGTCAGATGAGACAGAGATTGAGCTTTTTGGCAAGAAACACTCTTAAGTGGGTCTGGCGTGACACGAAAGATGCGCATGCTGAAAAGCACCTCATACCAACTGTGAAGTATGGGGGTGGGTCAGAGATGCTGTGGGGCTGTTTCGCTTCCAAATGGTAAATGGTGTTATGCTTATATAGCGCTTTTCCACCTTTCAAAGGCCCTGGGAACCTTGTTAGGGTGCATGGCATCATGAATGCTTTGAAATACCAGGACATTATAAATCAAGATCTGTTGCCCTCTGCCCGAAAGCTGAAGATGGGTCGTCACTGGGTCTTTCAGCAAGACAATGACCCTAAACATATGGCCAAATCTACACAGAAATGGTTCACCAGGCACAAAATCAAGCTCCTCCCATGGGCATCTCAGTCCCCAGACCTTGTTTTGTTGGCAAGAGGGGGTTGTACAAAGTATTAACACCAGGGGTGCTAATAATTGTGACACACATTATTTGATGTCAAATACTTGTATTGAAGGTTGAATTTTTCTCATTTTTTCCATTAAGGTCCCGTATTATTTGAATTTTTAAAAAATTATTAGAAGCTAAAAAACACATCTTTTTCAGGGGTGCCAATAATTATGGAGGGCACTGTAAATACAGTGGTACGTCTACTTAAACCCTTTATTGCCAAATGTATCACATTTGATACACCTAAAATTTCATGATTTTGAGAGTAATTCAGAATTTTGACATTTCTTTTTGGAAAAAAAAATGATGGATGCAAGTCAACACATGCATCTGCAGGTTCCATGAGGGGGGGGGGGGGTACAGGATTTAGCAATGGGTATAGATAGTGCGCTTATTATACACATTCATTTTGACTTTTCTTTTTACAAATTTGAAAAAAAAGGTTTCATTAGGACCTTATTTTTCAAATTTTGGGATTCTCTGATAATTGTTTCATGTTGCAGGTATTTAAGGGTTAAGAATGTCTCTACATACAAAATTTTCTGGTTAAGACTCGCCTCATCAGGAAAATATTGCCTCTTGTTAAGACAGACATTTCAGGGAAACAAAGGCAAAAATACAGTATGGCTGGTACTCGTAGCTCCCAGAGTTTACTGAAAGTAACATACTTATAGCGGCTCTGCCACTGGCTATTGCTTAGTGTTCCTGGCATCCAATTGGCTAAGAGGGACCTCTACTGCATGTATGTGTATATGTGGATCCCAGCGTCCTCTTCACTCGCCCCTCGTGTTCCGATAGCTTTACATGAGTGATTTATCTTTTATTCTTTAGTCTATTCTTGTTTTTATTTACATTATGCACAACTCAGATTTCATGTTTATTCTGCAATAATCTAATTGTAACATGTATTTGTTACATGTTTCGATGCATTTTTATGGTCTGAATTTTGGGGGGCTTGGAAGGAATTAGGGCATTTACATGGAAAATGCGTCCTACTTTCAGAATTTTCAAGTTAAGAAACTACTTCCAGAACCAATTAATTTCGTAAGTAAAGGTACCTGTGAAGGTACACTGTAAAGGTTTCCAACTATTTTGAATGAACATTGACAAGCGAGCACATACAGTAGCCTTTCTAAGGACAACGCCAGCGTGGTGATAATACACACTCAGCGGGTAAACAGTACATTTTCAATGAATTATACCCACCTAGACGCAATGAACTGTACGTAAAAAAGTCATCCGAGAGAACACGCTGTCCTTTAGCATTAGCCTAAAGCTAACACGAACGTTAATGCTGTGCTAATGGTACGAGTTACATTTAGTGTATGATGATCACTACTTTAAAGCCTACAGCGACTTTGCGTAATCTTTCTTGCCAAGATAAGAAAACAAATCTTACTGTGTGATTAGCAAAACAAGCAACAATGGAGAGGACACCAATGAGTTGGGGTGGTGGGGGGGTGCAGTACGTCACATGAGTGACACAACCAGATTTCTACGATGCAGGCTAACTGCACATAAAAATGTCACACGTTGTGAACATGTGATGGAAACAATGGCGCAAAACTTCGTCTCGTTGTGTTTTCAGACACGTTTTTAGCTCGATATCGTATCGTCATCATCATGAAAAAATTGTTGGTCGACGAAATATTTTCGTTCGGTCATTGTTGGCGAAAACAACACGGATTAAGCTTTTTGTCGAAAATTCTGAACTTCCGCTTTAAGAGCAAATTTAAAAAGAAATATACAGGTAGTCTCCGGGTTACGAACGAGTTCCATTCCTACGCAGGCGATGTAACCCGTAAATTGGAATGAACCTGTTACATCTCAAAACAACTATCCAAAAAGTCCAAAAGTATTGTATTTTGCTTAATGACGGAGGATACCCTGCCCTCTGGTGGCAGCGTTTGGTCTGGATGGACTGACAGAGGAGCTTACGCACTCGTCTGACATGGATAAAGGACAGCTGCGCTCTGGTTTAGCCCACAAAAGGCTGTAAGTACTTTCCGCTAATATATGTTTGTATGCATTTTAGGCCTGAACGATATTGGAAAAAACTATTGTTGCAAATTTATACTGCGATATTTAAAAATATATCTAGATATTTTTTTAAGAAATGTTCACTAGATGACTTGAATAGCTGTTTGGAAAGACTTTGGATGACTCACCATCACCACAGTGTACAGTGATCCCTCGTTTTTTGCGGTTAATGGGGACCAGAACCCGCCGCGATAAGTGAAAAACCGCGAAGTAGCACAATCCCTCCACCCCCCCCCCCCCAAATTTTTTTTGTGTGTTTTTTTTTTTTTTTTTTTTGTGCTCAATGTATTCATTCAGATTTAGCTTTGGAAAGAGATACATAAAAGCCATGTTTTTTTTCCTCTTTTTCCCCCAAAGTGATTTTAAAAATGTGTTTATGTTTATCTACTTTAGCTGTGACTCTTGGAGTGATATGTAGAAATTTCAAGCTCCTCAGGATCACTTCTGGCATTTATTTTATCTTTCCCACGTCTCGACACACACACACACACACACACACACATTCATTCCAACGCGGCTTCCTTGCAGAAACTCTTTAACAAGTTAAACGATGATTGACACATGGCTCCGCTTTGAAGTCCGCTTCTTTGGCAAGATCAAAGACAACGAGCATCGTTAACTTTAATAAGCAAGTGCTGCAGTGACTGTGAGGAACAAAGGGCTGGGAGAGGGAGGGTGTGAGGCTGTGCGCAGAGCAGAAAGCAAGGCGTATGTGGATTAAAAAAAAAAAAAAAAAAACTATCGCACGTGCTCGCGATGGGACTATCGCGCACATCGCGATGGCGATGTTTAAACGATATATCGTTCAGGCTTAATGCATTTGTAATTAAGTTTGGAGTTATGTGTGAGCGATTTGCCAGGAGAATGGTGAATATGTTAGCATTTGCAGCATTTAAGATAGCAGACTTTTGCTGGGCAAATTAGGCAAATTTAATCTACTAAATGTACATATTGATCAGACTAGATGGTCATTTGAAAACCAAGTGTTTTATTTTTAAAATGTGCATCGTTTTGAACATTGGTGTACATACTGGACTGTCTCAGAAAATTAGAATACACAATATTCTAATTTTCTGAGACAGTCCTGTATATTGTTCTATGTAAAGGACGTCAGCCAAGGTCGGCCCCCCACATTTTTACCACGCCAAATCTGGTCCCCTTTGCAAAAAGTTTGGACACCCCTGCTTTAAATGGTGGATTAATGTACAGGACTGTCTCAGAAAATTAGAATATTGTGTATTCTAATTTTCTGAGACAGTCCAGTATGTGTGTTACGGCTTTACAAATTGTCAAACGTGAAGGAGGCAAAAAGCTTCAAAAAGCAAAAATTGCCTTGTTTGCTGTCTGTCAAGCTGAACAACTTCAGCTTTAGTGAGGACAGATCATGTCATATTTATCAAGTAAAGTAAAAAATAAGATCAATTGAGGTATAATAAGGTGCTGTTTATGCGACAAAAAAAAATGAGTGGACGAGACTCTGGTGTCGTAAAGTCAAAATCGCGTAAATCGTGTACGTCATAATTCGGGGACTACCTGTTTTTATCATCCTGTAAGACGTCTAGTGGCTGATCCAGTAAAAAAAACTCTGTGATTAATGATCTTATATAGAGATTGTGGTGATGCACTGAATACAAAAAACTAACACTGTTCCATTTAAAAATGAAAATGTGTAATCATGAAGCATAAACAATCATTTTTTAAATGAAATTCTTTATGGCCAATCTCAAATATGAAACAAAACTTGTATGATTAGCTTTAGCTGTGCCACTAGCTATGTCAGCACCTTTGCAAATGTCACCGCGGCGAGTGAACGCGAGCATTTAAAGGCCTTTAAATAGACCCCCGAATGGGTGCAGTGAGATGTGACGTCCCACGGGAGGATCACTCTCAGCTGACACAGCACAGCTGTCCTGCCAGACCTCATTTTTATTGGCTGCGGGACAGCTGATATTGTCAAGCCAATTATGATGGCGTGAACAACAGCCAAGATCTGACCCCCTCGTCTTTTGAGCAAATGAGACAAAAATTAGTCACGAGCATTCCCTTCCCTTTGACAAATACATGATGTCGTGAAAATAACAACCATTCAGAGAAGTTTCAAAATGTATCTAGTCCTACAATTTTTGACCAAAACACATAATTTACACATCAAAAAATTCTAAGACGGTAAGGGGCATCAAAGTTGAATGCAGAATTTGGCAAAAACATACTGTTCTCCCAAAATTCGCCAAAAACCCGTTCATTTCAAATGGGATGCCATAGACAGCCATGCACGTCCAAATTTCCCATTCATTCTCAATGGCAGGAAAACATAGGTTCTCATGATTTTTGACCATTTACCACGACAGCCCATTGACATTCAACTGGCAATCAAGAAATGTGATGCCATTGACAGCTATGCACGTCCATGCCATTGACGGCCATGTACGTCCAAATTTCACATGAGTTTTTAATAGCAGAAAAACCTGTGTGGTTGTGATTTTTGACCAAAAGATCTACCACAGCAAAGCCCCATAGTAATTTCTCCATAAATTGCAGTTTCTAGTTGATGGTAGCTTTGCATGTAATGCAAAAGCAATGTTTGGCCATTAACACCAAAAGGCGTGTTTTCTTTTTAAAAAAAGTTTTTTCAAAATGTATCTAATCGTAGAGTTTTTATCCAATTCACTTAAGTTATACATAAAAAAATCAGGAAGGTAAGGGGCATAAAAAGTTGTATACAGAATTTGCCAAAAACCTACAGTTACCCTAAAATTCGCCCAAAACTTTCCCATTCGTTTCTAATCCATTGCCATGTACGTCGTTTTTTTTTTCATTTCTAATGGGCAAAATTTCCCCGTTATTTTCAATGGCAGAAAAACATGGCTGGTACCATTACAGCCTTTTGACATTTAACTGGTCCCCAAGTAAGTTAATGCCACTGACAGCCATGCACGTCCTTGCCATTGAGGGCCATGTACGTCCTTGCCACTGATGGCCATGTATGTCAATTCTATTGATACCAATGTACTTGGATTCCATTGGCAGCCATGTACGTCCATGCCATTGTCACCAATGTAAGTCCATGCCATTGACGGCCATGTATGTCCATGCCATTGACGGCCCTGTATGTCCATGCCATTGACAGCCATATATGTTGATTCTATTGATGACAATATACTTGGATTCCGTTGACAGCCATGTATGTCAATGCAATTGACGGCCATGTACGTCCTTGCCATTGACGGCCATGGACGTCCTTGTCATTGACGGCCATATATGTCGATTCTATTGATGCCAATGTACCTGGATTCCATTGACAGCCATGTACGTCCATGCCATTGACACCCATGTACGACTCTTTGCCAATGACGGCCATGTATGTCAATGCCATTGACACCAATGTACATCCATGCCATTGACGGCCATGGATGTCCTTTCCATTGACAGCCATGTACATCCATGCCATCGGCAGCCATGTATGTCAATTCTATTGATGCTATTGTACTTGGATTCCATTGACAGCCATGTACATCCATGCTATTGACACCCTTGTACAACTCTTTGCCATTGACGGCCATGTACGTCCATGCCATTGACGGCCATGTACGTCCATACCATTGACACCCATGACGACTTTTTAGTAATGACAGCCATGCACGTCCATTCCATCGACGGCCATGTAAGGCCATGCCATTGAAACCCATGACGACTCTTTACCAATGACAGCCATGTACGTTAATGCCATTGACGGCCATGTACGTCTATGGCATTGACGGCCATATATGTCCATACTATTGATGCCGATGTACTTGGATCCCATTGACAACCATGTACTTCCATGCCATTGACGACCATATATGTCAACTTTATTGATGCCAATGTACTTGGATTCCATTAACACATGTGTACTGTAAGTCAATGCCATTGACGGCGATGTACGTCAAAATGTCAACAGGAAATTACCATATACCGTATTTTTCGGACTACAAGTCGCTCCTGAGTATAAGTCGATCCAGCCATTTAATGGCCAACGAAGAGAAAAAAAAACATATACAAGTCGCACCGGAGTATAAGTCAAATTTTTGGGGGAAATTTACTTGATAAAATCCAACACATAGAACAGACATGTCATCTTGAGAGGCAATTTAATATAAAAATACAATAGAGAACAACATGCTAAATAAATGTACAGTGTATGAACAACGAAATGTGAATATACTGTCCTACGTTACGGCTCGGTCCTGGCTATACAGCGAACTCCCAAAAGACAATGCTGGACGTCCGTATAATTTGCTGAATCAATTTGGTCCTCAATAGAAAACATGTTCGCATCAACGTAAATAAATGATAATTAGGTACTATTATTAATAATTAACAGGTTAGCATGCGTTCGCTATCATTAGCACATCGTTCAAACAACCACACAACTGGCTCTAGGTGTCCGATCGTGGGTGGAAAACACACAACAACAACAGAAAAGATGATACACGCAGGCGTTGCCTCTGTAGAGATGATTTAAAAGCATAAACAATGAAAGTAGGTTCGCAGCCGTCTATTCTCTCTCGCTAACTCGCCCACTCACTCACTTACTCACTCAGAGCTACGTAGTTGTCCGTCTTCTTCTGGCGTGTGAGCACTCTTCTTCACGTAAACAAGTGCGAGTGCGCCCTCACGTGGGCGTGAAAGCGCCACAAACTAAATGCATCCATTTCAAGATAAAAAAAGTCAATAATACAATTGAACATACACTGCCAAAGGCAGAACGCGAATGTGGCCATAGCTATAAAGAGTTATTCAGATAACTATAGCATAAGAACATGCTAACAACTTTACAAAACCATCAGTGTCACTGTAAAACACCAAAATAACATGTGAAATTATATCATAATGTGTTAATAATTCCACACATAAGTCGCACCCCCAGCCAAAATATGAAAAAAAACGCGACTTATAGTCCGAAAAATACGGTAATGTCTCCAAATCAATAGGAAGTGACCTGATATCAACAATAGGTGACCCTGAAATATCCCCCAAATACCTGTGAAAGCAAAGCTACCATCGCAATTTTGCCGGAAAATGCATTTTTGTTCATGATTGAAAGCCAAGATGGTATTTCATAAATACATGCTTAGTCCAGTAGAATTTCAAAATCGTTTATTTTAACTTTAATATCCGGTGACTTACAGTATGTTCTTTTTAGTAAGGTCATCTATCCTGGTTATTCACTGGCAGTGCAGTAGTGACTATACTGACTAGAGTGTGATTATTGATGGCCTCTCGAACACAGTTTGACCCTTTTGAACTCTTAGATTAGGACAGTATTGTGTCGCTGTTACCTCAGTGTGTGTGTTTTAAGATTTGGCATGCGTGTGCGGCAATGACCACGTGGTGTTTGCTCTGACTGCATTTGCATGGTGTGGACATACTCTTCATTCCAGTACTGTGATAATTTTTGTGCCGTCAAGTGCTGTTTTTGACTCTTTGTCATTTGTGAAAGTTGTTAGAAAATTAGAAATCCTTTGACGGTTAAAAATGTATTTTCTATGTAAGTGTTAGGTGAAGAAAACTACAAGGATAGATTCGCTGGCGTAAATATGAAGATTTTCAATGAGTTCAAAGTCAAATGATATATTATAATTTCATTTAAAATGGAAATACAGTATAGCGTCAATCAACTTTGGTCTATTGTGAAATGTTTAGATAAATTAAAATATATATATAAGAATGTGAGATGAATAATGTCATGATCAGTGACTTGTGGAAAAAAATGTCTACAGAATGTTTCCTATGTGTCTAAAATAGAGTAATATGTAACAGAATGATAAAAATGAAGTATGTTGTGAAAATAGCAGACAATCTATGCCACAAAGTTTATTTTCTTTAAATTACTTATTTATTTTCTTATTATACGTATGTGTAACAGTTTAAATGAGCCTGAATTCTGCTGGCCAGTGAAGGAGCATTATTTCATTGGGCTGAGAGTAAGAAACAATTATTGAAAACTGTTTTTCTTTTCTTAATTTTATGGGCTTGATTTCTCAAGTTGCTTCAAAAATACATTTCAATAAAATGTTGCTTTTATTATTTGGTTTGTATTATTGGGCCTGCGTGTGTTACTTTGTATGACTTTATGAAAACTATTTAAATGCAACCTAAAGATGGCATTACAATGCAAAGCATAGAATAAGATGTCAACAAGCGATTCACATAAAACTGGGTTCTACAGTGGTAAGAAAATGTATCTGAACCTTTAGGACTTTCTCACATTTCTGCATAAAATTACCATGAAATGTGACCTGATCTTTGTCAAAATCGCACAGATGAAAAAACGGTCTGCGTTAACCAAAACCACCCCAAAATTTGTAGGTATTCATATTTTATTGAGGATTGTATGCAAACAATGACAGAAGCGGGGGAAAATACAGTGCCCTCCATAATTATTGGCACCCCTGGTTAAGATGAGCTTTTTAGCTTCTAATATTTTTTTTTTAATTCAAATAATAAGGGACCTTAATGGAAAAAAAGAGAAAAATCCAACCTTCAATACAAGTGCATTTATTCAGTGGGGGGAAAAAATCCCACATAAAGAAATAATTATTTGACATCAAATAATGTGTGGCACAATTATTAGCACTTGGGGCTTCAACTGGGACCGTGTGCTTTGGTCAGATGAGACCAAGATTGAGCTTTTTGGAACCAAACACTCTAAGTTGGTCTGGCGTGCCACGAAAGATGCGCATGCTGAAAAGCACCTCATACCCACTGTGAAGTATGGGGGTGTGTCAGTGATGCTGTGGGGCTGTTTCGCTTCCAAAGGCCCTGGGAACCTCGTTAGGGTGCATGACATCATGAATGCTTTGAAATACCAGGACATTTTAAATGAAAATCTGTTGCCCTCTGCCCGAAAGCTGAAGATGGGTCGTCACTGGGTCTTTCAGCAAGGCAATGACCCTAAACATATGGCCAAATCTACACAGAAATTGTTCACCAGACACCAAATCAAGCCCCTCCCATGGCCATCTCAGTCCCCAGACCTTGTTTTGTTGGCAAAAGGGGGTTGTACAAAGTATTAACACCAGGGGTGCTAATAATTGTGACACATTATTTGATGTCAAATAATTATTTTGTGGGATTTTTTTCCCCCACTGAATAAATGCACTTGTATTGAATGTTGGATTTTTCTCTTTTTTTCCGTCCTACACACAGAATTTTCAAGTTAAACCCTTGAGAGTCGAAGGACGCGCCGGCGCGTCCTCAGCGCACGTCATCTTTGAGCGCCCTCACGTTTTAATTACGTCACCCACATGCCTTTGGTTGGTCTCGTTTTAAAGTGCGGAAGTTGCGGTTTACTCTCGTTATTATTTGAAGTCAATCGACCAACTAAAACGTGAGATATTGTCATTTAAGTTTTATAGTTTTATTGTCCTCTCAAAAAAACATTAAAACGCTGCATGGATCATTTGTTTATGTCTATATTTCGATCATTTCTTGTCCATTTTCAAAACGGAAGCTCCATGAAAAAAACACAAATCAAACGAACCCTTTCAAAGTCACAGTGGAAGCACAAAATGCGTTTTTTTTTTTTTTTATAAATATAACTGCCGTGCGAGGTTCCACTGAACGAGAGGGAGGAGTGTTCTGAAGCAACGAGGTGGCGAGCGACGGCCGTTTGGATGAGCGAGCGACTTTGTGTGACTTTGAGAATAAACGGAAAACTAAATTTAGCGCAAGCAATTGTTCTTTTTGATCAACTTGAGGAAGAGGATGGTCTAAATTCGTCATCATCGTCTTCTTCGGAAGAGTCCTCGAGTGAAGATAGTGACGGATTTGAACACGTGGGTGACGCCATCGACGAGCAGAGGTAAGCCAACTCACTTTTTTTTTAATGCTGAAAAAGTTTCTTTTGAAAGTTTCTTTTGATATTGCAAGACAAAGTTAATTTTGATGCAATATAAGTGTGTGTTTGTGTATATAATAATAAAATGTGCATATCAGATCAAAGTCGTACGTGCACTGTGTGTATTCCAGGCAGGAATTTATCATTTGTGGTGTTCTTCTTCTATATGAAGATTAGGGATGTAGAACATATTCATCAACTATGGTATTCTTTCTATTGTCATACATATAGATTTCCATTATTATTTATTGCTGTATATATTTTTATTTTATACTTTATTATTTTCATAAATACTGACTTTTTTTCATGTATATTTATAGTGACAATGAAAGTAAAGTGAAATGAAAATGGAAGGGTGGAAAGAGGACCGACACCCCATGGAAGTGTGGGCTGTGTGATGTAGCCCTGTGTCTAATTCCAGGACGAAACTGCTTTTCGGAGTGGCATCCCTGAAAAAATGTTAACTTGTTTATTGTAAATTTTTTTGAAAATACTTTTTTTCCCAATCTTATATATATATATATATTTTTTTTTTTTCCCCACAATCAGTCTTCTCAATTTGTGTATATAAATGTGTGTTCAAGAAGCTTGATCGTGTGTACATAGTTTTCATCAGATGATGGGCCGCAATACCTAAACTCATAAAGAGATGGCCTCTAAACGCTTTTTGTGTTAGATGGTATATATTTTTTCACTGTTTGGTCTGCTGTATATAACCTGTTTTGACTAGAGCATGTATAAAGGCAAAAAACGCCTATGGCTATACCTGTTGTTTATGTTGAATTGTCAAATATAAGACTATTTATTCTAAATTTTTTTGGTTGAATGTTCATCCTAACATGTTGAATAAATATTCTAAAGTTTCAAAACGGTTCGTTAGGCATGTTTGGTTGTCAATTGGACATCAATATTAAAAATTTTGACAAAACGATTTTGGAATTTTTGGTCTTTTTGGGCCCAAAATGATGATTTATAATTGGTCAGTGAGGGAAACAACAGTTTGGACATGAAGTTCAAGGTGTCACAAAAAAAGGGACCAAACCAGGCCATCGTAAACAATTCTTTCTTTGAAATATAAAGGCAACTTCAAAGTCATGCAAAATCTGACAAAATAGGCCCAGACCTTAAAGGGTTAAGAAACTATTTCCAGAACCAATTAAATTCAGTACAGTGGTATGAAAAAGTATCTGAACTTTTTGGAGTTTCTCACATTTCTGCATAAAATCACCATCAAATGTGATCTGATCTTTGTCAAAATCACACAGATGAAAAAAACTGCTTTAACTAAATCCCCCCAAACATTTATAGGTTTATATATATACATATTTTAATGAGGATAGGAAGCAAACAATGACAGAAGGGGGGGGGGGGGTAAGTGAACCATCACATTTAATATTTTGTGGGCCGCCCCTTGGCAGCAATAAATTCAACCAGACACTTCCTGTAGCTGCAGATCAGTCTGGCACATTGATCAGGACTAATCTTGGCCCATTATTCTCTCCAAAACTGCTGTAGTTAAGTCAGATTTCTGGGATGTCTGGAATGAATCTCTGTCTTTAGGTCATACCACAGCATCTCACTGGGGTTCAAGTCCGGACTTTGACTTAGCCAATCCAGAACGTGTATTTTGTTCTTCTGAAACCACTCGGAAGTTGATTTACTTCTGTGTCTTGGATCATTGTCTTGTTGCAGCAACCATCCTCTTTTTAGCTTCACCTGTGTTGGGTCTAAAACACCTTCTTCAATTTAGCTGTTGACTCAGAGCGTGGTGACAAAGGCAGGACACAAGGAGGCAGGAGTCAGAGAGTGGACTTTTACCAACTGCAGTTTGGGGAGAGGTCTGAGATCGGGCAACGTGACTAAGAGTGTCTCATCGAAGTCTCTCTCAGAGCTCCCCGCACTGCTGACTTTTATTGAGGGCTTGTTGCTGGGCAGAATATAGTTACAACACTGTTGTCCAATGTGGCAGTTTCGATCGGGCAAGTTCCTTATTCTAGTCATTGATTAAATTAACAGTCACACTCATTGATTACATTAACAGTCACACTCTTCAGCGAGCAAGATAACTTTGTTTTGAACACACATTTGCACTCGAAGTAGCTTGGTGGAAAAGTACTGAGACGTTGTGTGATGAATCAACATATGTGTGTGTATCTATTTATCAGCAGAATGTGAGCAATTGCCGGTAATAAAAATATAAGCACATGATTATGGGCTAAAACTGTATTCTTCATAATAGCTTGGGAGAGCAAATATAGTATAGTATATAGTATAATGGTCATACAATCAAGTATATCTTACAACCTGTCTGACAGACGGCCTCAGGTTTTCCAGCAAAACATCCTGATAAACTTTTGAATTCATTCTTCCACTATGGATTGCAAGTTGTCCAGGCCCTGAGGTAGCAAAACAGCCCCAAATCATGATGCTCCCTCCACCATGCTTCACGGTGGGGATGAGGTGTTGATGTTGGTGAGCTGTTCCATTTTTCCTCCACACAGCAGTCCACAAAATATTTTGCCAAAACTTCTTTGGATTGTCCAAGTGCCTTTTTGCAAACATTAAACAAGCAACAATGTTTTTTTTTTTTTTTTTTTACATCAGCGGCTTCCTCCTTGCCTGGCACGGCCAGACTGTTCTCCCTGTATTTTTCAGACATTGTGAATCTGGGACCCGGCTCGTTAATGGCTTCTCGGGGCGAATGAAATCATCCGTCCAATCAGATCCGATTATTTGCGAGACATGTTCTTAATGAGCAACGTCACTCTTGCGCTTCGGAAGTCGTCATGAAACTCTTATGGCAGCATATAGACATATTGTTCTATCAAACACAACATTTCTTTTGGCTTAAGATACAGCACTTTTCAGCCATATATATTTTTAAATGAATTTTTTAAAAAAATGAATTGTATAAATGTGTATTTTTCGGCCTTTCGGTTTCCGTTTTTATGACCGAGTGTTTCCAATATTCCGTTTCGACCAAGATTTTGTGCTTTCGGTACATTCCTAATATTTAGCGTGTAAGGTCAAGAAGAGTCACTTGTCATGAGTAATGTGTCACAGTGTACTACTCTTCTGCTTCTTTTTCATTCTGGGATTAATGGTTTCTTACATAAAAAAAATCTAAATCTATCATTTCAGCATTGAACATGATGACATGCTGCTGATCTGTCATAAAAATGAACTAGTGGTGGGTGACTAAACTCAAATGATGACTGACATGAATGATGCACGTAGCAATAGCAGGTGCATATTGCATCATGCTTGTGCAAACTCATGCTGACTCGTTCGCACTGATGCAACACTGGACAGGGATTGTACCACTAGGTTGTCACGGAAACCGAAACTGAATAGATGGAACACAGAAAGAGCATTATGATGTTTTAGCACAATTTTCATTTGTTCAGATTTGAACTATTAACTACCTTATTACCTCACTAGGCTGTTTTTTGGACAGTAGAAGGTCATCTTTGAACTCTTATGGTGATTATTGCTTGGTTATTAACAACAAAGGAGCTCCAGATAAACCATAAAAGTATACTGTGATATATTCTGATGTATTCTGGGACCTATTTCAAACGCGAGTAGAACCAGGACCTGACAGGATATTGGGATAAATTTGTGCATTTACTGACCAGGTAGGTACATCATGTTCGCAATTTGGAGAGTCTGATTATATTACACAGGAGTGCCTGAAGCAAAATACAAGATAGGAACCTTTTTACATGTCAAATAACAGTTCATATGAAAGATAACTCTGCTCTGCTGATTGCTATCTGCTTTTTTTAAATAGATTTTTTTAAATGTTGAATCTGCAATATATTGTTCGAATACAATACGCAAGGCAAGGCAAATTTATTTATATAGCACAATTCAACACAAGGCAATTCAAAGTGCTTTACATCACATGAAGATCATCCTCTATTTTTAAGACAAGTAATTCTTAAAAGATAAATGTTAGTATGAGTTATAATAATTTGATATTATAACCCCTCTTAATGTTTTTGTTTTAATAAAGTTTGTAAAATTATTTTAAGTGATAGGTAGCCATTCTTGTTACGTCGCAGTGCGTGACGTCACTGGTCCCGTTGACGAAATTCCAGCGTGTCACTCGTTAGCTTTCCCAACATGTCGTCAGTTCTACCCTTCCTATTTGAACCAGATCTGAAAAGTGAGGAGCAGGACAGCACTGTCGGTCGTTCACAAGACGAGCTTCAGGGGAAAATGCGTGCAGCAAATACCTGATAAGACAAAAGTTGGGCAAAACTGGTGATGCGAGAGAGTCCAGTTGGGAACTCCGGTTGGAAACGAGAGCGTATGCTGTCCGGTTTTATTAGCAGATATTCAAGGTAAGCATATTGCGGTTTCAAACTTATCCCAATATAATTATGTAGATGCTCCCATTCATGCACATTTATTCACAAAAAATAATAATTCCACCTTGACCACTCACTTCACTCCCCTTGTTTCCATTTGACTGGAAATTGCATCCAAAAGCAGCACATCGTGGCATTTTACTTCGCGAGTTTAGGCAACAATAAGCAATTGTTTAACACGCTACAAATTTGGAAAGATACCAATGACGTCATCACTGCGAGCCCGCAAACCATGGCGCCAACTAACGGTCAAAATATGGACTAAATATTATAAAATATTGCCATTGATTTAACATTTTATGTGTTTCTAACAACATATTTTAGTACAAGAGAACAATTGTGGTTTCTTAGAGCCTACATGTATTTAAGTTAGAGGATCACTTTAAGTGTTTTGTAGACGAGCAGTAGTATTTTGTAGTCTATCCTTTGACTCACTGGAAGCCAGTGTAGCGATTTCAAAACCGGTGTAATGTGGTCCAGCTTCCTTGTATTTGTGAGGACTCTGGCTGCAGCATTCTGTACTAGCTGCAGCTTCCTGACTGAATTTTTATCAAGACCCGTAAATATACCGTTGCAATAGTCCAATCTGCTGAAAATGAATGCATGCATAAGTTTTTCCATGTCTTGTTGAGTCAGAAGCCCGTTAATTCTGGATATATTTTTTAGGCGGTAATAAGCAGATTTAGTGACGGACTTTAGATGGCTATCAAATTTTAGGTCTGAGTCAATAATTACGCCAAGGTTTCTGACTTGATTTGTAGCTGTAAGTGACATTGTTCTAAGGTGCCTGCTTATCTTTGACTTTCCTTTTTTGGCCCGAAAATGATCACTTCTGTCTTCTCCACATTTAACTGGAGAAAATTCTGGCACATCCATTCATTGATTTGATGAATGCATTTACTCAGAGAGACTAAGGGACTATAATCATGTGGGGACACAGAAATGTACAGTTGTGTGTCATCTGCATAGGTGTGATAGGAAATGTCATACGCCAATATAAAGAAATCTAAATACAATATGTGATATATTTATATGGCGGAAAAAACTCAGGTGACCTGAGGTTCCGCTCTGAGACCCCCAATTTGGCCAAATTTCAAAATTGTCCGATATGCACGTGAGATACATCATTGGAAAGCTTAAATCTCAATTTTCTGGGGGAAGAAAAATGTTGAACAGCAGGGCATTTAAAAAAATAATAAATAAAATTTTAAACGGCAAAACCCTAAGTGGAGGCGAGAGCACGATTAAAGACCCCACAATTTTATCGAGATATTATCACGTACATACCATGTTTCAATCCAAAAACTCCATGTAGCATGCTTCACCAAGTGTCAAGACACAGCTGTGAATGGTCACAGTCGGATTTTGGGGGGATTTTATGGGTGAAACAGGATGAAATAACAAGGGTCGCGATGCAGAAATTGCAGACAACAAGGAGTGGTTGAGATTTTCTTTTTTATATAGCTACCCTTTTAAACGTTATTTTTCAATTTTTTTTGTTTGGATCGATTATTTATCATCTAACATATCGAGGAAAATGCGACAGTGACAAAAAAAAAATACAATTAAGCGATAGTAATGAGGTAGATATCTGTGACTTTTTTACAGATGCCAAATTTTTCATTGTGACGTCATTTGTTTAAAAGTTTAAAATATGCGAGTGAATCATTTTTTAAAGTCGTTTTTTCTTCTAAAACTAAATATTAGATATCAATTAATGATTCTAAGCTAAAAATGACAGACATTTCGAATAATAAATATGATTACTTACCTTCTTTTTATGGCTAGGTTGAAACAAAAGCTGTTGCGCGACGTCTGTAAACGGGGGTTTTCAGGGTAAAACGGACAAATTAAAAATAGTTCGGAGGCTTAATGCGTCATGAATCTGCTATGGCAGCATATAAACATATTGTTCAATCAAACACAACAGTTGTTTTGGCTTAAAATACAGCAGTTTATTTTAAAGAGGGGTGCATGAGTCTCTGAGTTTTTCAGTCTTGTCTGTGTTTTCCCGCCATATATAAGTACAAAAAGAAGTACAATAGTTACACTGCTGGCCAAAAGTATTGGCACCACTGCTATTCTATCAGATAATGCTCAATTTCTCCCAGAAAATGATTGCAATTACAAATGCTTTGGTAGTAATATCTTCATTTATTTTGCTTGCAATCAAAAAACACAAAAGAGAATGGGGGGAAAAAAAGCATTATCATTTTACACAAAACTCCAAAAATGGGCCGGACAAAAGTATTGGCACCCTCAGCCTAATACTTGGTAGCACAACCTTGAGACAAAATAACTGCGAATAACCGCTTCCGGTATCTATCAATGAGTTTCTTACAATGCTCTGCTGGAATTTTAGACCATTCTTCTTTGGCCAACTGCTCCAGGTCTCTGAGATTTGAAGGGTGCCATTTTCAGATCTCTCCACAGGTGTTCTATGGGATTCAAGTCTGGACCCATTGCTAGCCAGTCTCCAGTGCTTTCTCTCAAACCAACTTCTAGTGGTTTTTGAAGTGTGTTTGGGTCATTTTCCGGCTGGAAGAACCATGACCTCTGAGGGGGACCTACCTTTCTCACACTGGGCCCTAAATTATGCTGCAAAATTTGGTGGTAGTCTTCAGACTTCATAATGCCATGCACACGCTCAAGCAGTCCAGTGCCAGAGGCAGCAAAGCAACCCCAAAACATCAGGGAACCTCCACCATGTTTGACTGTGGGGACCGTGTTCTTTTCTTTGAAGGCCTCGGTTTTTTCCCTGTAAACTCTATGTTGATGCCTTTTTCCAAAAAGCTCTACTTTTGTCTCATCTGACCAGAGAAAATTCTTCCAAAACGTTTTTGGCTTTCTCAGGTAAGTTTTTGCAAACTCAAGCCTGGCTTTTTTATATCCCAGAATAGGCAGCAGTTTGTCCCCCTCTTTTACGGAGGTAGATTTGTGTCTTTATTATTCAATCCAAAAAAAAGTTGCTTCAATCAAATAAAAATTTGCTTCAATCAAAATATATATTTTCAATCGAAGAAAAAGTCACTTCAATCAAAGAAAAAGTGAATGCAAAAATAAATTTGAAACTCAAAAAAATATATTTGGAAACTTTTTTCTTTGATTGAATTTTTTTTCTTTTATTTAAGTATTTTTTAAATTTTTTTATTGAAACAACATTTTTGATTGAAGTCATGTAATTTTGCGTTTGGACCATATTTTGGCTAGGACATTTTTGTCTTTATTATTCAATCAAAAAATAAGTTGCCTCAAACAAAAAACTATATATTTTCAAAAGAAAAATCACTTCTATCAAAAAAAACCCCCCCCCCAAAAAAAAAAATTCAAGCGTAGGAAAAAATATTTGAGACTCAGAAATTCGCATTTCAAATTCAAACTGTTTTCTTTGAAGCAATCCTTTTTGTGTTTGAGCCATATTAGGGGTAGGACATTTGTGTAATCAAAAAACTATTTTTAATCAAAGAAAAAAATCATTTGCAAACATTTTTTTTTAATATATTTTTTTATTTGAAATATATATATTTTTTAATTGAAGTGTCACTTTTTTTGAAAAGCAAAAAATTTTAAACTCTTGATGCCGATGGCACACCCCCTTACCGGTGCCCTATATTCAGCTTGGACTTCAGCAGACTCTGATGGCTGGTTGGAGCCCTGGTGGCCATTATTCTTGCCTCATACTTTTATGCCATTGGCGTAGTCACCTGCCACTCAAACACACCGGAACTAGCGTTGAAGTTGAATCTTTGTGTCAAAATGATTCAATCGAAAAAAAGTGCCTTCAAAACTTTTTGCACTTCAAAAAAAAAAGTGCATTCAAAACTTTCCCCCCCCCAATTTTTTTCCTTTGATTAAAAATAGTTTTTTTGATTAAAGCAACTTTTATTGCGATTGAATGATTTAGACACAAATGTCCTACCCAACACAAAAAGGATTGCTTCAATCAAAGAAAACAGTTTGAATGAAAAATAAAGTGTTCAAATGCAAATTTCTGAGTCTCTATTTTTTCACATTCAAACCTTTTTTTCTACTATTATTATTATTTTTTTTTTTTTTGATTGAAGTGATTTTTCTTTTGAAAATATATATTTTTTGTTTGAAGCAACTTATTTTTTGATTGAATAATAAAGACACAAATGTGTGGTCCATGACTTCAATCAAAAATGTCGTTTCAATCAAAAAAATACTTGACTTTAAAAAAAAAAAAAAAATCAAAGATAAATAGTTTTCAAATATATATTTTTGAGTTTAAAATTTATTTTTGCATTCAAACATTTTTTTTAATGAAGTGACTTTTTCTTCGATTGAAAATATTTTGATTGAAGCGACTTATTATTTGATTGAAGCAACTTTTTTTTTTGATTGAATAATAAACACACAAATCTACCTCCATACTCTTTAGCTTTTTGCTAAGTACAGTGCGCAGCGTGGTCCTTTTCAACTGAGCCAAATACAACGCGCGCCCCCTTCCCATACGTCAGTGGTATGATCCACTTCCTGTCTGGATTTGAGAGCATAAATAACCGAGTTGCCCGCCATGAGGTTAGTGAGGCTGCTGGGATCTTTGTAGTAGGAAAGGGGGGGCTGACCTTCATCAGATTCGCCAGTACAAGCACATACACTCCTTTCGTTGCTACATTCGCACTTTTTAAACCCTTTAGTCGTTAACGATGATGAACGGTCATATGAATGGATTCCACAACTCGGTCATTGACGAGGACTGCTTCTTGTTCACCTCGGAATCTGTCGGAGAAGGGCATCCCGGTAAGTACCCACTGACCTTTTAGCCCACTTTATTGTATAAAGCTAACGGCGCGTAGACCAGGTTTATTTTTTTCAACAGGAGTTAACCTTTAAGCGGGGTAATTTAGTATTTTCATGCGAATGTTCGGCGAGGAAATGATTCGCGGGGACCGGTTGGCGTTAGCTGGCACACGCGGTACACGCTAGCGTGCTATGCTTAGCTCACTTGGGGTTTGTGTCGCGTTAAAGGGTCTTTAAACGTGTGTTCTTTTAAAAGACCGTGACATTCCAAACTACTTAGTCTTTAATTTGAACATCAACCTATGTTGAGTCATCTCCATGACTGTGCATCTCTGTTAGATAACCAGCTAGCAATGTGAAGAGGATTGGGAGTAGGTCGCTTGATTATTTAAAATCAATTTTATGCCCGACATGAACAGCCCCAGATATCTCTTGTCAAGGTTTCTCCCCGAATTTGACGGGTTTCTTGCCTCATTCAACTAGTGCTAGCTCATCCGGGGTTTAGCTAACTCGTGCGTTATATACAAATAAATATGAATTGGCGCGTTAAGGTTGTTTCCTGTTGTTACCGCTTAGCTATGGGCCCCCACCACATGCTCATGTTGGAAATGGCGGCTATTTGATTGGGCCACTCCCACCGAGCACATGGAGTGCTGTATGCCTTAAGCATGTGCTTCAACGTAACATGTCATTGAGCATTTTTCTCATGTTCAGACAAGATCTGCGATCAAATCAGCGATGCGGTCCTTGACGCCCATCTCAAGCAAGATCCCGATGCCAAAGTTGCCTGCGGTAAGCCAAACGAAGGTTTTCCTTCTCTATAAACACGGATGTTTGTTTTGATGACCTCGTGTTTCCGGTGTGTTTTAACAGAGACCGTTGCCAAGACGGGGATGATCCTCTTAGCTGGTGAGGTTACCTCACGAGCTACGGTGGACTACCAAAAAATCGTGCGGGAAACCGTTCGCCACATTGGCTATGATGATTCTGCAAAAGGTGAGTTTGAAATGAACGAATGTCTTCCAGGCCCTTGAACATCGCACATAAAAAAACAACATAATGAAACTAGAAACTGCAATTTATAGAGAAATTACTCTAGGGCCTTTGCTGTGTGGATATAGAGATCTTGGCCCCGCCCAAGGCTATCAATAAAATGGATAAACATGCCTGCCAATGGCATTAAACAAAAGTAAATGCCATCAGAAATAAATCGGAAATTTGGACGTCCATGGCAGTCAATGGAAGCACCCTCCATAAGTGTCAATGGAATCTGGGACATTTGGGGGACACGTCCTATTGATGGCTGGTCATTTCCTGTCGATTTGGGGACATTATTTTTTTTGCCATTGAAAATGAATAGGAAATTTGGACGTCCGTGGCCGTCAATGGCATCAATGCAATTTAAATTCCACTGGAAGTGAATGGGAACGTTCCCGTTATAAATGAATGGGAAAGTTTTTGGCAAATTTCCAGGGAATTGTAATTTTTTTTTTTTTTTTCCAATTTCTGTATACAACTTTTATGCCTCTCACCACCCCGGAATTTTTGACGCCCAAATTGTTATTTGGTCCAAAATATTGGACTAGATACATTTTGAAACTTTTTTTTTTTTTTTTTTTCCGGAAAATCGCCGTTTATTGGCGAACGGAAAATTTTTTGGGGTCGTTTGAAAAATTCCCTGCATCGCATGAAAATTCCAGTCGTTTCTATATTTGAGAGGTGCCGATCGGGCTGTGCGGCGCACCGAAGAAATCCCATTTAAAAAAAAAAATTACACCGACCCAGATAATAACTAATGTAAAGTGTCAATAAAGCATGTGCTGTAGTTTTCACGTCATGTGTTGGATGTAGTGCTGCAACGATTAGCTCGAGTAATTCGATTAGAAGAAAGCTTCGGATCAGATTGCTGCTTCGAGGATTCGTTTAGAGTGGCGTTGTAATGGTTTATTTTGAGTGTTTGCATTTAGTTTTATTGATTTGGGTACATACTAGAGCTGCATCAATTATTTTGGTAATCTATTAATCGAAGAACTAGTTAGTTCAAATAATCGAGTAATCATATAAGGAACATAACAAATTAGAATACCTGAGCTGAGCCTCAAACTGTATTAAAAAATAAATGAACGAAGATCTAAGTAAAATAAAAGAACTGGCTAACTTACATAGCAAAAGTCCGCTAGCTTAAATGCTAGAAAATGTTAGGTTGGTTTTTTTTGTTTTTTGTTTTTGCAATGCTCTTAACAAATGGTTCAAACTCATATTCCCTCAAAATAAGGCAAAATATACCTATAAACTAAATTACGAATGCACCAATAAAGATTGGCTCAAACAAAAACTTTGTTTGTTGGTCTTAACAGGGAGCAGCTGGATCCAGCGATGGTAAATAAGTTATGCAATATTCTCTGTTGCTACTAGAAGGCAATGTATCCACCCAAATTAATAAAACAAAATGCAAACATTTTCAAAACCATTAGAATTCAACTTTAATTACGCTAATCCTCGAAGCAGCAAAATTCAAATATTTTTTTTTTCCCCAATCAAATTACTCGAGTTAATCGATTAATCGTTGCAGCACTAGTAGATACACTGCCTTCTAGTGGCAAAAGTGAATTTGACACAACTTGTCTAACTAGAGGTGCAACAATTAACTGATTAATCATTTAGGACCTTCAACTTGTCTAAATTCTTGAAATTATAACATGGTAGTGCTGCAACGATTAATCTGTTAACTCGAGGAATTCGATTAGAAAGAGCTTTGAATGAAATTTTGTGGCTTCGAGTAATTTAATTTGAGTGGTGTTGTAATGGTTTGTTTTGAAAGTGTTTGCATTGTTTTCTTGATTTGGCTGGATACACTGCCCTCTAGTGGCAACAGTGAATATGACATAACTCGTTTAACATGGCTAAATCCAGCTACTCCCTGTTAAGACAAACATAAGGGGGAGTTTTTGATTGAGCTAATGGTTTTTTTTATACATTCGTAATTTAGTTCATTGGTGTATTTAAGTTTTTTTTGTTAGAATGTGTCTTAATGATTTTTTTGAGAGCATTGTTTAAAAAAAGTTAACAATTTATAGCATTTAAGCTACCGGCTAAGATCAGGTATTTTAAATTTCAAATGAAAGTGCAATTCTGCTTGCTTTGAAGAAAAAATTGGGAATTTTAGTTTTGCATTCGCATTTAATGCTCTTTTGAAAGTGCAATCTTGGCAAGCCTTTGTTTTACATCTCCTAAAATTTAAACTGCAACACATTAAAATGTTCCTAATCCAATTATTCGAACCAACAAGTTGATAGATTAATCGACTACTAAAATAATCGATAGCTGCAGCCCTATAACATGTATATATAACTTCTCCGTTGTAAATATTTTCAGATTTTTTTCATTATATTTTTGTTAAGTCAAAGTAGAACATGAACAAAAATCTGCTTTTACTTTGGAAAACAACAATTAGAGCAGGGCGGTAACCCGAAAATTTACCGTCACCAAAATTCTTCACGATGACCGACGTAAATTTTGACCATGTCGGTAAATTTGGTAATTTAATAAAACAAGAAAATATAGTCTTTTTATCCCGCTTTGACGCTGTGTTGTTCGGCTATGTTCATTCCCCTTTAAGAAAGCAGACAGTGTGCTTACATATGGAGTCACGTGGTTTTCAGGAAGCCATCAAACAGAAGCCCGGTAGGCTAACGTTAGCGGCTAACGCTACAAGTAAACGGGATGGAGTCGGACTTAAGTTAGCTTCACCAAACTTTCACCCGACATTACGTAAACTCTTGGCGGGTTCCAGACGGGCTTTCACCCGCTGTCCTCCCTGGTTCTCACGATATCAGGAGAGGATGCTTTCAGTGCTTTCTTCTGGTAGCCAAGCCACAGGCTAACGCTAGCGGCTAACAACGGCTACAAATGAACGTGAAAGAGTCAGACAGCGGCTCTAACCTTGTCGAAACGGCTGAAATTAATGAGTGGACTGGGCACGGACTTCATGTAGCAATCATCCTGTCGCGTTATTTGGCATCTCTGTGTGATTTCTCTGAAAGCTTTCATGATGGTATAGCACTCAGCATAAAGTATAATCCAACAGTGAAGCCTATATAATGACAGTTCAATGGCCACAGCTATTTTTCTGTACGTGTTTGCTTTATTCTGCCATCATAAAACCTTAAATGTTTCATTGGCATCAGAGCAATACAGCTTTAACCCTTTAAGGTCTGGGCCTATTTTGTCTGATTTTGCATGCCTTTGAAGTTGCCTTTATATTTCAAAGAAAGAATTGTTTACGATGGCCTGATTTGGTCCCTTTTTTTGTGACACCTTGAACTTCATGTCCAAACTGTTGTTTCATTCACTGACCAATTATAAATCATCATTTTGGGCCCAAAAAGACCAAAAATTCCAAAATCGTTTTGTCAAATTTTTTAATATTGATGTCCAATTGACAACCAAACATGCGTAACGAACAGTTTTGAAACTTTGTAATATTTATTCAACATGTTAGGATGAACATTCAACCAAAAAAATTTAGAATAAATAGTCTTATATTTGACAATTCAACATAACCAACAGGTATAGCCATAGGCGTTTTTTGCCTTTATACATGCTCTAGTCAAAACAGGTTATATACAGCAGACCGAACAGTGAAAAAATATATACCATCTAACACAAAAAGTGTTTAGAGGCCATCTCTTTAAGAGTTTAGGTATTGCGGCCCATCACCTGATGAAAACTATGTACACACAATCAAGCTTCTTGAACACACATTTATATAGACAAATTGAGAAGACTGATTGTGGGGGAAAAAATATATATACAACATTGGGGAAAAAAAGTATTTTCAAAAATATTTACAATAAACAAGTTAAATTTTTTTCAGGCATGCCACTCCGAAAAGCAGTTTCGTTCTGGAATTCGACACAGGGCGACATCACACAGCCCACACTTCCATGGGGTGTCGGTCCTCTTTCCACCCTTCCATTTTCATTTCACTTTACTTTCATTGTCACTATAAATGTACATGAAAAAAAGTCAGTATTTATGAAAATAATAAAGTATAAAATAAAACTATATACAGCAATAAATAATAATGGAAATCTATATGTATGACAATAGAAAGAATACCATAGCTGACTTTGTGCTACATCCCTAATCTTCATATAGAAAGAAGATCACAATTATAAATTCCTGCCTTGGATACACACAGTGCACGTGCGACTTTGATCTGATATGCACATTTTATTATTATATACACAAACACACACTTATATTGCATCAAAATTAACTTTGTCTTGCAATATCAAAAGAAACTTTCAAAAGAAACTTTTTCAGCATCAAAAAAAGTGAGTTTGCTTACCTCTGCTCGTCGATGGCGTCGCCCACGTGTTCAAATCCGTCACTATCTTCACTCGAGGACTCTTCCGAAGAAGACGATGATGACGAATTTGGACCATCCTCTTCCTCAAGTTGATCAAAAAGCACAATTGCCTGCGCTAAATTTAGTTTTCCGTTCATTCTCAGTCACACAAAGTCGCTGCTCGAGCCACACGGCCGTCGCTCGCCACCTCGCTGCTTCAGAACACTCCTCCCTCTTGTTCGGTGGAACCTCGCACGGCAGTTATATTTATTTAAAAAACACATTTTGTGCTTCCACTGTGACTTCGAAAGGGTTCGTTTGATTTGTGTTTTTTTCATGGAGCTTCCGTTTTGAAAAAGGACAAGAAATGATGGAAATATAGACATAAACAAATGATCCATGCAGCGTTTTAATGTTTTTTTGAGAGGACAATAAAACTATTAAACTTAAATGACAATATCTCACGTTTTAGTTGGTCGATTGACTTCAAATAATGAGAGTAAACCGCAACTTCCGCACTTTGAAACGAGACCAACCAACGGCATGTGGGTGACGTAATTAAAACGTGAGGGCGCTTCAAAGACGACGTGCGCTGAGGACGCGCCGGCTCGTCCTTCGACTCTCAAGGGTTAACCTGGTTGTGTCTGTGTGGGGGGTGCATGTATTAAAAAATGTTTTGGGAAAAAAAACCTGAAACCTTGATGTAAACACTTGTGTTGAATAATTATGTCACAGCAGCCATTACCAATAAGTTGTCTGAAGTGTACTGTTAAAGCTGCAAGTCATTTGTGTTAGAATGACATGTTTGCACAGTCGTCATGTTGATTTTTATAATGTACATTTTTCAAGTCATACAAGCTGTTATAAATGTTCACACTAAAATTCTTATTGTTTACAAGATTTTTTTAATACTTAATGTTTAGACTGCATGTGCAATTGTTAAATTGAAAGCTGGTTAAATAAATTTAACGAGAAACGGTTAATTTGTATTCCATGCATTGATTCAAAATTTCAAATTATATAACAGTCTGCTTGGGCGAATTTATCGTCATTTATCGTTATCGAGGTAAATCTGCTCAATTTATCGGGATACGTACTTAAGGCCATATCGGTCAGCCCTAACAGCAATTCACATTTTTTGCCAATTTTCGGACATTTTACTGTCTAACCTAGTTACTTAATAAGGCAGCAAAAACTAATCGATTTAAGAAACAACTGATAAATTCTCAGTTTTGTTCGATTTTAACGATGCCGGTGGACAAAAGCAGTAGTGTTTTGCCTTATGAAAGACTGCTTTATTTACTTAAATGTCCCTTTAGGGGCTCCGTAACATATCACTAATTTTATGAAAATATTTTATAGAGGTTGAAAAGTTACCTAGTGTTGCTTTAAACCGATTAATAAATTGCCAACGAATTAGATAATTGATACAGTTGAAGGAAATACTCATCCATTTTGTCTATATTGCTACTTACAACATGCTGAAAACAACTTTAAGGGAAATGGTGAAGGTAATTGAAAGAAGTGACATTTATCCGATTAATTATTCGCTAAATTAATGATCCAATTAATCTATTTTGAAAGTCGTCTTTAGTTGCGGCCCTAATTGCAATAAATGATTGTTTCAGTGCTATCGGAGGTGATAAATGTCCAATCCATCTGAAGTGGAATCTTTCTGTTTAATTGGATTGAATGTCTGTTCCAAATATGTAACTGATACTTTTTCACTTTTTTTAATCAAATAATTAAAAATACACTGAGGTGTGTTATATTAGGTATAAAGTGCCCCACATCATAATAGATGTTTTTCCGTATCGTCCAGCTCTATTGTGTCTTAACATGGTGTTCTCTGCACATAGGCTTTGACTACAAGACCTGCAATGTCCTTGTCGCTTTGGAACAGCAGTCTCCCGACATCGCCCAGGGTGTCCATGTGGACCGCAATGAAGAGGACATTGGCGCAGGGGACCAGGTCAGTTTTCAGATTTTCTTTTGTTTTGAAAAATACGCGAGCATGACACTGAGCTTTTTGCTTTCAAGGGCTTAATGTTCGGCTATGCCACTGACGAGACTGAGGAGTGCATGCCCCTCACGATCGTCCTCGCCCACAACCTCAATGCCAAGATTGCCGAGCTGCGACGTAACGGCACTCTGCCGTGGCTCCGACCTGACTCGAAGACACAGGTAGTTAATGCGGATGAGCCAATCAAACATGCAGCAAGTGGTCCGGGGTCAGTCTTTAGTCACAATTTAAGTTGCCGTCTCTTTTGCTTCCTCTAAGGTTACCGTGCAGTACCGTCAGGACCACGGCGCCATGCTTCCTGTGCGCGTGCACACGATTGTCATTTCCGTTCAGCATGACGAAGATGTTTGCTTAGAAGAGATGAGGGATGCCCTGAAGGAAAAAGTCATCAAGTCTGTTGTTCCCTGCAATTATTTGGATGATGACACCATCTACCACCTGCAACCGAGTGGCAGATTTGTCATTGGTGGACCTCAGGTAATCGAAGAGGGTGGAATTCAGACATGTTGTAGCCAGTGTTGTTTTCGGCAGCCCTTTTAATTTCGTCTGAGCCTTTAGGACAATAACAGGGATGCATCTGGGCCGCGCCATTTACGCATTTTGACAGTCACTGGCGCAACTTTGTAACTCCGCTGCGCCAGCACCGGCGCAAGTCTATTACGATTGGCGCATATTGCTACTTGATCTGCGCCACATATTACATACTTCTGTTGAAATAGCTAAAGAAATAAATTTAGTTAAACAGCAATTGAAAACTGTTCGTTTTCCTTTAGAGGTTTTAACTTTCGTCGTCTGCCATCTTGACATACCGATATCTAGCCTAGAGGTTAGATCGGGCCTAAAATATCCAGCACGACCCGACACGGCCCGCTGGTATTGAAGCTCGACGCGGCCCGAGCCTGAAAAACCCTATTTAAAAAAAGGGGGAAACAAATGTATTTGTTGGAGTGACGCGAAAAAAAAACGCAGCAGCAGCAATTTACTTTCATTTCTTCGAGTTGGCAGAAAAACGCAAGTTTTCAAAATGTTTCAATAGTCTACATATTTTTATGATCATTATAAAAGCATTTACACAACGAAATAATGCCGGGAAAGTTTAATATTAAAAAAAAAAAAGACATGCGGTTTTGCAGACACAGAGAAGATTCAAAAGGATCACATTTGTGTTGCCTTTGTGTGCATAAATAAGTGTCTTTTGTAACGAATTCTCAGTAGGCAGAAAAAAAAACCGCAAGTTTTCTTAATGTTTAAATAGTCTACATATTTTTATGACCATTATAAAAGCATTTACACAACGAAATAACGCTGGGAAAGTTTAATATATTAAAAAAAAAAAAAAAAAAGACATGCGGTTTTGCAGACACACAGAGAAGATTCAAAAGGATCACATTTGTGTTGCCTTTGTGTGCATAAATGTCTTTCGTAACGAATTCACAATAGGCAGAAAAAAACGCAAGTTTTCTTAATGTTTAAATAGTCTACATATTTTTATGATCATTATAAAGCATTTACACAACGAAATAACGCCGGGAAAGTTTAAAAAAAAAAAAAAAACATGCGGTTTTGCAGACACACAGAGGGCAAGATTCTAAAGGATCACATTTGTGTTGCCTTTGTGTGCATAAATAAAAGTGTCTTTCCTAACGAATCGCAAGCGCTCCAGCGGGAGGAGAAGAAGAAAAAGCGGGCGGCGCCACAGCGTTCATGTGCTTGCACAAGCAAATGCAAAATACAGAGCGCCTGCTCTCGGTTTTATCCCTTTTTTTTTTTTTTTTTAAATATAATTTATTAGTCCGGCGCGGCGGCCCGACCTGACCCAACCCGAACGTGAATGCTTTACATTTTGGGCCCAACCCGACCCCAAATTCGGGTTCGGGCACAAGATCTAACCTCTAATATAGCCATAATCACCTTGCATTTGTTTCGGTGCGTTCCAATTAGGCTCGAGCGTTTACGTCACAACAGCACGGGATCATGCAAGATTTGCGACAACGCAGCCATTTCGGAAGCACGTCTGCATCACGGGACATTTAAACTTAACGGCAAATACAATTCAACTACGAGTGCCAAAGATGGAAAAAAAGTAAGGAAAACTTGCGAGTTCGATACAGAGACAAACTTGTTACCACGGCGAAGGACAGATATGTGAGCAATTTTAAGGATGTGAACAATGTTGACCCTTACGAGCAAGCCGAACACAAATGGAATAAAGATGTCGACAAGCTTCCACACCACTACGCGAAACTGACATCGTGCTGTATTTAGTGTTTGGTGTAAGTTACTACACTCATCAGCAGTTCCGAAACTACAACTCGCTACAAAGCTACGAACAGTTTTGCTGCGGATGGGTGCAGGATCTGCACATTATGACCATAGCAAACGGCAACACCATCTTTCTAGCAAAGGTAGGCAGTGTGTGTTTACATTAGTCTGTGAGCACGGATGTACAATTTTTTTGTTGCAGAAAATGTAGCCTGTGTACAAATTCTTTGCCACTCTCTCACGTCAAAATATTACAGCTTTTTCATTTAGCAACGACAGGAATTATGTCTTATGAAGAAAATGCACATGTATGCGTGCTAGTTGTTTAGCTGTAGCTATAGCTAACAACAGGCCGACTTAGGGCATAAAGTTACCGAAATTTGGGTAAACAAACGAAATTAACTTACCGGAGTGGAAGTGCATAGAGCAAACTCTGTGTGTAACTGGAGAATCAAACGTTATGCCCTTCCTTCTGATCAAGGCCACCCATGCCATTCTTCGACATTTGGTAAGTTCAGATATGACCTTTCCCTCGCCTTTTCTCCATGTCTGGATCCGGAAGAAACTCAATGGTGTTCCGTCGAGCTGTACATTCTCCTTTCTATTCGATCGGTTGTTGCAATTCTTTACCGCACAATAATTTCCAACCATTTTTAAAGAGCGACCTGTGTTGAAATGCCTCACTGTTTGTTTACCGCTTCCATAATGGCGATAGCGGCGGAAACCTCGCGAGTGCCACGTCATGCGCTCGAGCCTAATTAAATTGAAATTGAATTAAAATTGTTTGTTGATATACACTGGGGAGAACAAGTATTTGATACACTGCCAACATTGGCAGTGTATCAAATACTTGTTCTCCCCACTGTATTAGAAAAATATATTTTGCTCAAATAATGGTTTTTCATTTGCAATTTAGAAATATCATGCTCCAACGTGTAATGTATTTTGTTTTATTTCAATCAGTTTTGTATACTTCGTCAATCTAGTTAAATCGGGCCCCATCAATTTTATAATTTGGCCCCCTTGTCAGACACAAGGGGGCCAACTGGCCCCTTTTTTTAAGTTCCCAGATGCATCCCTGCAATAATACTTATTAGTCTTGGTCAAATTTTAGTCATTATATGGGGCATTGCAAGGGAAAGATCCAGAAAATTCTTTTTTTTTTTTTAAATCTCGTTTCTTCGGCACGTCACACAGCCCAGACAGTTTAAACGTGGCGGTTCGAATGTCAAAATCACCTGATTTTTCGTATGACGCAGGCAATTTTCCAATGACACTCCAATAATTTTTGGGGGGAGTTTTTTTTTTTGGGGGGGGGGGGGATTCTAAATGTAGTCCTACAATTTTTGACATAATCTCATCTCGTCACATAACCAAAACACTGCTACGATGCAGGCTAACTACACATAAATTGTCTCACATTGTGAACATGTGACGGAAACTGCTGTATTTTTGTCTTGTTCTCGTCATGTCCGACGAAAACAGGCATTCGTGTCATTATGTTTTAGTCTCGCAAGACATGCTTTTAGGTCGTTATCGTCTTGTCATCATCATGGAAAAAAATGGTTCGTCGACGAAATATTTTTGTTATAGTCATCGTTGACGAAAGCAACACTGGTTGTAACTTGAGTATTCCTCACACATCAACACGTCGCTTCTGTGTAACAGGGTGATGCCGGCCTGACCGGGCGCAAGATCATCGTCGACACGTACGGCGGCTGGGGGGCCCACGGAGGCGGTGCTTTCTCTGGCAAGGACTATACTAAAGTGGACCGCTCCGCTGCGTACGCTGCTCGATGGGTCGCCAAGTCTCTGGTGAAGGCTGAGCTCTGCAAGAGAGTTTTGGTTCAGGTCTGCGGGAGCTTCTGGCAATTTTCCTTCCGGATGCCCTTGCCGCATGATTAATGTATGCCGTCTTAGGTGTCCTATGCCATTGGAGTTGCCCACCCCCTCTCCATTTCCATCTTCCATTACGGGACTGCCAAAAAGAGTGAGCGGGAGCTGCTGGACATTGTAAGGAAGAACTTTGACCTCCGTCCCGGAGTCATTGTCAGGTAATGTATGACTCGAAGTGTTGTTCACTCACACGGCAGCACTCTTTTCCTTTCCTTTTTGTGCGAGAGCCGTGGTCTCTGCTTCTTATTGTGACGAAGGTGATTAGTGAAGTTGCATGGTGAGTTCCACGAATTAGTTGTTTTGTACATTAACTGGAGGGTAGGGCTGCAACGAACAATTTTTTTTTTTTTTTTTAATAATCGATTAATCGGACGTTTAATTAAGGTTGGTATAGATGTAAAATACTTAACAGTAACACAACACAGTCAATAGCGTCAATGCGACTGAAGGGCTGTGTACTGTACAAGTGAATGAACTCCGTCACATGGTGGATGCAGTGAACTGTTATGACCACAAGGTGGCAGTAACGAACTCTGAAATGTTAACTGGCTCTAAACCATGGCAGCTCCAGCCAGGACATGAGCTTTTTTGTTTTTTTAGAATTATACATAGCATAAATTAAAAACCCGATCCTTTTCACCCGATTCTGATCCTCTGAAAAATGACCTGATCAGCCCGATTTCAGATTACACGATCGGATGGGGACGTCACGAATTTGACTAAACAACAAAATCAAATGAGGAGACTGACTGACTAATGAATCTTTTCATCAAAAAGTTGCTTCAATCAATCCAATTTCAAAGCACACACTCTTGTATGACAGTTTATAGGAGACTACGCTATTATATGAATGTGGTTTCTTTATCAAAAGATATGAGACAAGTTTACTATCTAACAATAACGCAAGCGCTAATATGCTTCTCCAAAACAATACAAGCGGACACTTAAGACACTGATTAGCATAATCGCTAACTAGCTTAGCGCGCCGTGCTAAGTAGTAACGTCTCATCAACAAAGAATACAAACGATACAATTGGCTTTATTTACTCACCTCTGGATCTAACAACACAAAAGACAATCTAACTCTTGACACTTCGTAACGTTATTGATTCAGCAACCCAACCTGAGTGTAGCAGTGAACTCTCTCTTGCTTTAATCACTGGTGTACGTGCGTCCTCACATTACACACAGACAAGGACCCAAACGGGACGGCTCGTAGCTGCTGGTGAAAATCTATTAACAAATTAGTTGGCAACTAATTTATTACTGGTAATTGATTAGTTGTTGCAGCCTTACTGGAGAGACCAATGTAGATACCGCATTGGTCAGAGGAAGTATGGTAGGTGGGTAAGTGATTTGTTTCGTTTTCCTTCTACAGCCAGCTTGGTGCACAATGCACATCTCCAGAGTTTGGCCTGTGTGAGGTTGAAAGTGTGAATCTGATCTCTACCTAGCCCCTAATGGGACATTGACAGAAATAAAACAAATTTAAACAATATGGTGCACACCAGAAACCATCTGGTAAACATTAGCATTACATACATTTGCTATGCAAGTTAGCCAATTGTTGTAACCATTAGCGTTATACAGCATTTAGGCTATCGGACTTTTTCTATGCAGGTTGGCCAGTTGTTGTAAACATTAGCATTACATAGCATTTATGCTAGCAGACTTTTGCTATGCTGGTTAGCCAATTGTTGTAAACAGCATTACATGGTATTCAAGCTAGCGGACTTTTGCTCTGCAAGTTGGCTAATTGTTGTATGCATTATATAGCATTTAAGCTAGCAGACTTTTGCTCTGCAAGTTAGCCAATTGTTGTAAACATTAGCAATAAATTGCATTTAAGCTAGCAGACCTTTGCTATGCAAGTCGGCCAATTGTTGTAAACATTAGCAATAAATTGCATTTAAGCTAGCGGACCTTTGGTCTGCAAGTTAGCCAATTGTTGTAAACATCAGGATTATACTATATTTAAGATGGCGGACTTTTTCTATGCAAGTTAGCCAATTTTTGTAAACATTAGCATTAAATAGCATTTATGCTAGCAGACTTTTGCCACACAAGTTGGCCAATTTTTGTAAGCATTAGCATTACATAGCATTTAACTTTTGCTATGCAAGTTGGCCAATTTTTGTAAACATTAGCACTATATAGCATTTAAACTAGCAGACTTTTACCATGCAAGTTGGCCAATTGTTGTAAACATTAGCAACAAATAGCATTTCAGCTAGCGGACCTTTGGTCTGCAAGTTAGGCAATTGTTGTAAACATTAGCATTTTATAGCATTTAAGCTGGCGGACGTTTGCTATGCAAGTTGGCTAATTGTTGTATGCATTGGAGTTTTATATAGCATTTAAGCTGGCAGACTTTTGCTCTGCAAGTTAGCCAATTGTTGTAAACAATTGCATTGTATAGCATTTAAGCTAGCGGACTTTAGCTATGCAAGTTAGCCAATTGTTGTAAACATTAGGATTATACTATATTTAAGATGGCGGAATTTTTTCTATGCAAGTTTGCCAATTTTTTGTAAACATTAGCATTAAATAGCATTCATGCTAGCAGACGTTTGCCATGCAAGTTGGCCAATTTTTGTGAACATTATTGCATAGCATTTAACTTTTGCCATGCAAGTTGGCCAATTGTTGTAAACATTAGCATTATATAGCATTTACGCTAGCAGACTTTTACCATGCAAGTTGGCCAATTGTTGTAAACATTAGCATTATATAGCATTTAAGCTAGTGGACCTTTGCTCTGCAAGTTGGCCAATTGTTGTAAACATTAGCTATAATAGAATTTAAGCTAGCGGACGTTTGCTCTGCAAGTTAGGCAATTGTTATAAACAATAGCATTTTATAGCATTTAAGCTGGCGGACGGTTGCTATGCAAGTTAGCCAATTGCAACAAATCAACAATTGGCATAGCAAACGTCCGCTTGCTTAAATGCTATATAAAGGCAATGTTTACCAGATAGTTTCTGGTGTGCAACAGATTGCCTAAATTTATTAATTTTCCGTCAATGTCTGGTTAGGGGCTCCGTAGATCTCACCGCATTTGTGTGGTTGCTGCTAAACCTGTTGGTTATGTATTCTAGGGATCTGAAGCTGAAGGAGCCCATGTATCAGAAGACTGCAACCTACGGCCACTTTGGCCGTGACTGCTTCCCATGGGAGAAGCCCAAAAAGCTCAAATACTAAACCTGTTAAGCTTTTCATCCCCCAGGCTTGTTGGTGTATACTACAGAGAAGCCTCCAAGATCCAGGGGGTGAAATGCCCTTCGCTGTCTTTCTCTCCCCCCTTCCCGTTCTCAAATGATTCATCGTTTACCAACGTGACTCCCTGTTTTGCCTGTCACATTTATTACACTGTCACCTCGAAGGCATTCTTTTGTTTTGTTAGTTTTATAGGTTTCCAAGAACTTGTCCCTTGTTCTTGTCACTGTGCTAGAACTTGATTGGCTGCAGTTCTGTCATTGAACATTGGTGTAGGTTAACAATCATAGGACAGTGGTGGCGTGTGACTGTAGTTGGCCTTCACTCTATGGTGCTAGGAACACGTATGACCTGCGAAGTAAATTTTTGTCTTGTTTTGATGATCCTCTGCTATAACTGAGCAACATTTTTCCTTCGTCAGTATGGTTAAACAAACGCTCACCCACTTTATTTTTGCTAGCATTACTGGACCGGCACAAAGAAATGGGAAGGTTCTTGCTGTTGACTAAAATGCTATGCATTTCAGGCTGAAGAAACAGCCACATTTTCAAGCTCTAGCCACATGCCGCTGCAGACCTTTGCTTTTTTTCTGACGTCATACAGAAAAGTCAGAGGCTGCTGTGTCCCTGCTCTGGTCTGCAGAGGTGTTAGGTGAACTTGGTTTTTAAGTTTTTGTTTCGTTAATATTGGTTTTTTTTTTTTTTAATTACAAAAAGAGAAAAATGTGCCCTTAGACTCCGCATGTGTATCGATGGCAGGTGTAGTTACAGAGAAACCTGGCTTCCCATCTTTATCCTAGCGGAGTCGGTTAGTCTTAATTGGATGTCCAATGTCAACGCTATTTATTTGTTCTCTGAAGCTCAGCGTGGATACAGAGAAGCTGAGGTTTCAGAAGGCAGCTTTAAAAACAGTTTCTTGAAATTCCTCTTGACTTGATCATTTGTTGGCTTTGAGGTGCCAGAGTGTCGTACAGAAAAGCTTTGGTTAACCTCGAGGACAAATTGCAAATGTGTCATTATTTTTGGACCGCGCAAATATTTTTTTAGATGAGCTGGTTGTCAACGCCCCCCTCTTGTTTTGTCTGTTTTTTAAATGCGTCTGCAGATATGGCTCATACAAATCTTCACCAGGTGATGGCAACATTTGGTTGGTGTAGTACAGAGAAACCAGCCTTGTTTACATGGCCATCTAATGTAACGCTCTTATTGGCGGTCATAATCGTTGGCTACAGTAAGTGTATATGTGCCTTTTCTTTCTTCCATCTTTGCTTCGCTTTTCACACTCCCTCACACATAAATATGCTTCTATTATGAGCACGTAGCTGATTCTGTAATGCGCTTCATGATTAGATAGGACACTTTGCTTGTGCTCTATAATAAACATGTGCAACATGCAATGTGTCATTGTCAGTACCTTTTGATTGTACCAACTTATTTTTACATTATAGGAATTCAAGTATTTAGTACACAGGTAGTCCCCAGGTTACGAACGAGGTTCGTTCCTACGTAACCCGTATTTCCACGGAAGTTGGAATTGACCCTTTAAAGCAAGACTAGGTAACTTTTTAACCTTCTCTTTTTTTTATTTTTTTTTTTTATTTTTTTTTTATTTTTTTTTTTTATTATATGTTACGGAGCCCCTAAAGGGACTTTGACAGAAATGAATTTAAGCAATCTGGTGCGCACCAGATTAGCATTAAGCTAGGGGACTTGTGCTATGCAAGTTAGCCAATTGCAAAACTTGCATAGCAAACCACTTCTAGCTTAAATGCTATATAATGCTAATGTTTACAGCAATTGGCTAACGCATAGCAAAAGTTTGTTACCTTAAATGCTAAATAATGCTAATGTTTACAATAATTGGCTAACTTAAATTGCCAAAAGTCTGTGAGCTTGAATGCTATAAAATGCTAATGTTTGCAACAATCGGCTAAGTTGCATAGCTGAAGTCTGCTAACTTAAATGCTGTATAATGCTAATGTTTACAACAACAGGCTAACTTGCATAGTAAAGATCCGCTAGCTCAAATGTTATATCATGCCAATGTACAACAATTGGCTAACTTGCATAGCTAAAGTCTTCAACCTTAAATTCTAAATAATGCTAATGTTTACAATAATTGGCTAACTTAAATGGCTAAAAGTCCGTGATCTTGAATGCTATAAAATGCTAATGTTTGCAACAATCAGCTAAGTTGCATAGCAAATGTCTGCTAACTTAAATGCTGTATAATGCTAATGTTTACAACAATTGGCTAACTTGCATTTCACTTACTCCAATGTTATATCATGCCAACGTTTACAACAATTGGCTAACTTGCATAGCTAAAGTCCTCAACCTTAAATGCTAAATAATGCTAATGTTTACAACAATTGGCCTACTTGTATACTGAAAGTGCGCTAGGTTAAATGCTGCATTATGCTAATGTTTACAACAATTTGCTAACTTGCATAGCAAACGTCTGCTAGCTTAACTGCTGTAATGCTAATGTTTACAACAATTGGCTAACTTGCATAGCAAAAGTCCGCTAGCTTAAATGTTGTTTATTGCTAATGTTCATAACAATTAGCTAACTTGCGTGGCAAAAGTCCACTACCTTAAATGCTGTATAATTCTAATGTTTACAACAATTGGCCAGCTTGCATAGCAAATATCCACTGGTCAAGCTTACAGTTTGTGGTTCCTAACTGTTGATCAGTGACATGCACTCCCTTCCCTAACCTTTCAAAATGGGGACCCCTAAAAGTCAAGTTTTACCAAGTCCGTTATGTTAACTGCTCTGTAATGCCAATGTTTACAACAATTGGCTAACTAGTGTAGCAAAAGTACGCTAGCGTAAATGCTATATAATGCACATGTTTACAACAATTGGCTAACTTGCTTAGCAAAAGTTCGCTAGCTTAAATGCTATATAATGCTAATTTTTACCAGATACTTTCTGGTACGTGCCAGATTTCTTAAATGTATTTTATTTCTGTCGATGTCCCTTTGTGGGCTTCGTAACATGTCAACTGACATTTAGTTGGATGACACCTCTTTTATATCTTGAGGGGCTCAGTATTGCTTTCAAAGACACTAATTTACTTAGAACAGGGTGGTAGGAACCCTTCTGCACAAAAAACAAATATGTTGACTGCTTTACGGCATATGTCACTTTCCCCATTCATTATAAAGACTGAAGTTGATGAGAACGCTTTTGCGCAAATTCTTCCAAGATGGCAGAGCAACAAAAAAACTTTTTTGAGGAGGGGGAAAAAATGAAGGCTACAGGGATATACAGAATGATGGTAAGATGGAGTGGGGGGTTAGCTACACGGTTGCTAACCGTTATGCTATTATTTAGCTACAACTGGAATCATTACCTTATTACCATTAATCCTTCACAAAGCTGCTGGAAACGTTTCATCAATCTACAGGCGACCGGGAGATAGATTTTTGAATGATTAATGATTTTATGACACTGCGGGTGTGTGCTGGCCCTCATGGGAAACTCCGTCTTCCTTCAGGAAAAACACTACTGCTTTTGTCCACTGGTGTCGCTAAAGTTGAAACTGAAAAGTTACCAACTTGTTGCTAAAAATACCCTTACATATCCCTTAAATCTCAAAATAACTGTTTGAAAGTACTGTACAGGTCGTCCCCCGTTTACAAATGAGTTCTGGTATTTGAAACGATATCTCGATTCTTGGCATCAGCGTATCGATAATCTGAAAGTTTACCATAAGTGACTTCAGTCAAATCACTTTAATTCGCATTTCTGCAAAGAGAGAAAGTAATTCCAAAGCAACAAAGACTGACTAAAACTAAATCTCAACTGCTCCCAGGCTGTAAAGAGAAAATAGTTGACCCAAACAACAGTTGTTGCCCAGCTCCCTAACAACTTGCCTGACCTCGAAACCATGCGAAACTCTGCTGTTCTTTGTTAAATGTATCCTTGGGGACCAAGTCACTGACTGATGAGTAGGGATTCACATCTCAACATGTTACACTATCATTTATGCTACTTATTGCATAGTTGTTTTTGTAACATTTTTTAAATTTAAATGTTTTGAGCCCAAATCCAAAAGTGGGGGGTCGTAAAGCTTTCCAGTAGGGAAGGGGTTATTGGGGAAAAGAAGAAACACAACAAAAAATAAATTGAACGCCTACACTAACTATGAATATGTTTGTGCTATCATCAGCTAGATGTATTTCCGGTTAACCCTATATGGGGGATCTGTTAAGCAGGGAAAGAATAAGGGGGGGGGGGGGGGGGGTCTATAACATAAGTGATTGGGAGGGGTGGAGTATACACATCAGCCCAGTGATCTAGAACCCAGTAATCGTGTGAATATCTTGTGAGTGTAAGCCTGTTGGCAACCCACCCTACGCTTCCCCATCGCCAATCACGGCACCGAGGCCCCCCACCCGAGCGCGCCCAATCACATCCAGCTATGCGCAAGTCTCATCAAGCATTCGATAGCCACCCAGAGGAGCGGAGATGCCGTGCAGGCAGCACCCTAAGACCACGGCCCCCAGCCAGCCAGGGAAGAGGGGGCTGGCGAGGGGGGAGCCAGCGCAGCCCATCCCTCCTCCCGCAGCCCAGCAAAGGGGCCATAGTCACCCTCAAGGGATTCAGGGTGGTCCCCTGGGCCACATTCGCCCCCACCAACAGGGATGGGAAGAGGGGACACACCTCCGACCCCCACACCCTACCCCCATCCGCCCACCCGGCCCACGAGCTGCAGCCCCCTAACTGGTACGGCACACCGCGGGACCCCCAATGACCCACCAAGCCCAGGGCAGGGCCCCCAGCCGGAGCAGACGACACTCAGCCGACACACCGGCGTCCAGCCAGCGACCCACATCGGAGTGCAGGGTGGATACCCAGACAGAGAAGAGAGGGGAAGGTGGAAGCAGGAGAATGCTGAGGAGCTGCTGCAGGGCGACACGAGATCGGAGCCCCGACCTCGCCCCACTCCCGCAGACACGCTATAGAGAAAAAGTGTGGGACCTACCTTCAACCCTATTACTGTGACTGCCAGATCCCCGACTGGCAGCCGTTACCAAGCACTGTGATGGGATTGTGTGGGGAGGATAGTGCCATGTATGTATGCTTTAAAATAGCTTGGGGTAGTGGGACCGCTGCATGGAATTTCTACCCAGCCGCCCGTCCCATCGCCCTTAGCTGGAGCTCCCCTGTGGAGTATGATGTGTGTGGTGCGTTAAAAAAGGTTTGGAAATGGTGGGGTCTGCCGTGAGGAGGTCACCGTGATGGCACCCCCCACCCCCCAAACAGGTTACATCCATCCCACAACCTTGGTGTGTGATGCATTAAAATCAAGGGGGGACTGTATGGCCCTGTCCCGACTCTCCCCAGAGGAATGAATGAGTATGTAGGAGCTAAGTCCTAGCTAGACAACGAGCTAAGCTCGGAAATGATGTCAAACGTCCGTGTGGTTTGCTGGCTTTGTTCATTAGTTTCATATTCCAACTATGCAACAGCACACCGGCCACGGCCAGTTAAATATAGACATTTAAGTGAGCTGGTGGAGTAGTGGAAATGGAAAACCACTGTATTTACAGTGTAAGGAAGACAGTCAGAATGATGTAACTTGTGCACAAATATACTACAACCTGATATTCTTACTTTCAGTGAACTGATTTAGTATGCATAGCTATCTGGATGAGAAATACTTCTGTCAATCAATGACTTAACAGTCAAAGGTCAACAGTGTAAAATGTATTTCCTGCTTTGAGTGTTATGGGCCAAAAACACGTGTACCGTAATTTGAAACCATGTCGCCAGTTAAAACCTTGCAACCCGACTCAACATTTTAAAATACACTACATTCAAGTAATAATATACAGCGGACGTCTTTACATTTTATCATGCTTTATTACAATGGTATGGCGTAAAAATGCAACAACCACATGGTCAAGCTTGTGCGTCACTGTCAGAAAGCTAAAAATAACATTACTCTAGTGATCCTTTGCTAAAACAAGTGGTGGTGGTGTGACCACTCAATACGATTTTCCCTAATATAGCGGCAAAGAGATTTTGGTCACTTAACTCCAGTGTGTAGTTCATTTCGACGGTTAGTGGGCTTACATGGTAAAAACTCTCAATACTGATGAAGAATTGTAACGTTTATGTGACACTCGGAATGATGTGTAACTGCTACTCATTGCTGGTTTCTGTTTGTATATTCTAGCTTTCCGCACCGTCACATATCATTTGCACACTTACCTCAACATGCCAGGGAGAGCAGACAAGCACAAAAACAGTTTGCATTTCAGTGATGTGTACTATGCTTTGTTTGCAACTTCGCAGGTTTCATTAATTAGTTCACATGAGTTGGTTTGCCTAAAGCAGTACTAGGAAGCCAAATCAAAAGACTTAGAGTGAAAACAATGTGATGCACAGGTGTACTTATAACAATAATTTTATAGACCAATCTGTCTCCGGCCCTGTCCGCCTCTCCAGACCGCAGCGGCTGCCACTGCCCTCCTGTCGGCAGGGTCATCGGCGGGGCCTCTTGGGTGGGGCGGATACAGTGGGGAGAACAAGTATTTGATACAGTGCCGATTTTGCAGGTTTTCCCACCTGCAAGCCATGTAGAGGTCTGTAATCTGTATCATAAGTTCTCTTCAACTGAGAGGAACAGAATCTAATACAAAAATCCAGAAAATCACATTGTATAAGTTTTAAATAGTATTTAATTGCATGAAATGAGTATTTGATACATTACCAACTAGTAAATATTTCAGCTCTTAGTTCTTTTTTAAGAACCCCTCCTATTCTGCACTCATTACCGGAAGTGACTGCACCTGTTTGAACTTGTTACCTGTATAAAAGACACCTGTTCACATGCTCAAACAAACAAACTCCAACCTCTCCACAATGGCCAAGACCAAAGAGCTGTGTAAGGACATCAGGGATAAACTAATAGACCTGCACAAGGCTGGAATGGGCTACAGGAAAATAAGCAAGCAGCTTGGTGAGAAGGTAACAACTGTTGGAGCGATTATTAGAAACTGGAAGAAGTTCAAGTTGATGGTCAATCTGCCTCGTTCTGGGGCTCCATGCAAGATCTCACCTCGTGAGGCATCACTGATCATGAGGAAGGGGAGGGATCAGCCCAGAACTACACGGCAGGACCTGGTCAATGACCTGAAGAGAGCTGGAACCACAGTCTCGAAGAAAACCATCGGAAACCCATTACGCCGTCATGGATTAAAATTCTACAGCGCACGCAAGGTCCCGCTGCTGAAGCCAGTGCATGTCCAGACACGTCTGAAGTTTGCCACTGACCATCTGGATGATCCAGAGGAGCAATAGGAGAAGGTCATGTGGTCGGATGAGACCAAAATTTTTGGTCTAAACTCGGCTCGTTGTGTTTGGAGGAAAAAGAAGGATGAGGACAACCCCAAGAACACCATCCCAACCGTGAAACACGGAGGAGGAAACATTTTTTGGGGCTGCTTCTCTGCCAAGTGTACAGGACGACTGCACCGTATTGAGGGGAGGATGGATGGGGCTATGTATCACCAGATCTTGGCTGACAACCTCCTTCCTTCAGTGAGAGCCATGAAGATGGGTCGCGGCTGGGTCTTCCAGTATGACAACAACCTAAAGCACACAGCCAAGGCAACTAAAGAGTGGCTCCGTAAGAAGCATCTTAAGGTCCTGGAGTGGCCTAGCCAGTCACCATATCTGAACCCGATAGAAAATCGATGAAGGGAGCTGAAAGTCCGCGTTGCCCGGCAGCAGCCCCGAAACCTGAGGGCTCTAGAGAAGATCTGCATGGAGGAGTGGGCCAAAATCCCTGCTGCAGTGAATGAATGAATGAATTTATTGTCATTTTCATCATCATCAGTATCATTGACAGTTACAGAGTGTGGGATAGTTTGGCCAAGAAAGAGAAACATTGACACAGAATATAGAGTAATTTGGAGGCTCTGGAGAAGATCTGCATGGAGGAGTGGGCCAAAATCCCTGCTGCAGTGTGTGCAAACCTTGTCAAGGACTACAGGAAACGTTTGGTATCTTTAATAGCAAACAAAGGTTTCTATACCAAATATTAAGTTTGATTTTTGTGATGTATCAAATACTTATTTCATGCAATTAAATGCAAATTTATTATTTAAAAATCATACAACGTGATTTTCTGTTTTTTTGTATTAGATTCCGTCCCTCACAGTTGAGGAGAACTTATGATACAAATTACAGACCTCTACATGCTTTGCAAGTGGGAAAACCAGCAAAATCGGCAGTGTATCAAATACTTGTTCTCCCCACTGTATCCCCTGGGCTCCGGCACTTGGTGTGGCGCCTGTTCAGGGTGCGGGGTGGGTGCTCGGGCGGCTGCTTGGGCCTGGCGCTTCCCCCGCCCTGTGTCCAGTGGTTCTGACAGACAGGGCCATGCCTGCGATACCTGCCTGTTAATTCACGCACTCCTCACTTTGCACTGTAAATATCTTTCACCCTGGTACCGGCCCAGCTCTTCCTTGATTTTAATGCATCATACACCAAGGTTGTGGGATGGATGGGACCTGTTGGGGGGTGGGGCTGACATCACAGATACCTCCTCACGGCAGGCCCTGCCATTCCTGCACCTTTTTTAATGCACCACACACACATCATGTGATGATGGCCCCTTTGCTGGGCGACGGGATGAGGGATGGGCTGCGCTGACTCCCCCACCCTCCCTCCCCTTGGGTGGGGGCCACGGCCCTGGGGTGACAACCGCACGGTGTCTTGGCTTGTCTGCGTTGCTGTCGCTTGTTTGATGGGGTTCACGCACGGCTGGATGTAATTGGGCGCGCTTGGGTGGGGGGCCTCGGTGCCGGGGTTGACGATGGGGCAGCGTAGGGTCGGTTGCCAACGGGCTTACACTCACAAGGGATTCATACAATTACTGGTTTCTAGATCATAGAGCTGAATTGTGTACACTCCATCCCTTCCCAATCACTTATCTCATAGACCCCCCCCCCCCCTTCTTTCCCTGGTTAACAGTCCCCCACCCCACATGGTGTCAACTAGAAATACATCTAGCTGACTATACCACCAACATATTTATAGTTAGTGTAGGCGTTCAATGTATTTCTTGTTGTTGTGTGTTTTTTTTTTCTTGTGTTTTTCTTTTCTTCTGTTCCCTCATAACCCCTTCCTGTTTGGTGCTTTGTCTTAATCAACGAGGTATGTTGAATGATCACAACGGGAGTATGTCATATTCTCAATGTGAAACATTAAAACTGTTCAGACCAACTGGACGCTTAGACTTCCATTCATAGTCAAACAGCTGAACAGGACAGGTTTGATTTAAAAAAAAAAAAAAAAAAAAAAAGAAATTGAAAAAAACGAATAGGAAACTTCTTCATTGATATGTTAGTCTGAAGACCAGTGTTGTTTTTGGCAGCCTTTTTAGTTTTCGTCTTAGTCTTTTCGACAAAAATACTTATTAGCCTTAGTCATTTCAAAATGTTCGTCTTTGTCTAGTTTTAGTCGACAATTACTCAAAATGTTTTAAGGTTACCGACAATTTCAAACACTGACAAACGAGCACTAAATTGTAGAGTACAAGGATATTGTAAAAGGTCCCTGGAGTGGATACCCGTTAAGGTTTAAGTTTATTTTTTTAAAATACAGGACACAAATGAAATGACAAATGGAAGCGTGTTGCCGTTGCAGGAAACATCCAATAATTATGTCTTTATTAACAACCAAAGTTGCATCTGTCTGTCTTTTTTAAGCTTAATAGTATTTACAATAGGGTGACCGAACGTCCTCTTTTGCCCGGACAAGTCCTACTTTCACGTAGTATCCTCGTCGTCTGGGCGGGTTTCATAAATTCATAAAAATGTCCGGTTTTTATGATTTTTCACAGGACCAATTTGAAGAGAATTCCTCCGGCCGCTGGGTGGCAGCGCCTGCCTGCGATGACATGGCTCCTAGTAGTAGGGAGGGAAGAAGTAGTTCTTCTTGTTTTTGTTGGCAGTTTACCCCTATCATTAGGCATTACCGCCATCTACTGGACTGACAATTTGGCCACAACGCCTGCCCAATTGTTAAGTTTTTTATGATAAATACGTATATAATGGCAAATGTTGACTTCTGTCAGAGCTCTGTAAAATCCCGTTTGATGTTGCATCGTTGCGCTGCCGATGATTATAAACTTTTATAGCAGTTTGATTTTTGCCTCAGCTAGCTATCAGTAAGCTAAACCACGCTAGGCATTATGGGAAACGTAGTTTTGAACTGCTACGTTTAGAAACATGCTGGTTGAATAGTTTGTCAGTTTATTTCAGGTATTTTTTGCGTGCAATCTAGAACATTGAACGAGAATATCAATTGAATGGGAATAACAATTTGTCAAGGGCAATTGTCGTGATACTAATTTATAAACCAACTGTGTGTGTGTGTGTGTATTGATTGGACTACATTTCCATGGGTCTGCATTATATTGTGTATATATATATGGCGGAAAACACTCCGGTGATTTGAAGTTCTGCTCTGATACCCCCAATTTAGCCAACTTTCAAAATTGTCCGATATGTTTGTGTGATACATCATTGGAAAGCTTAAAATCTCAATTTTCTGGGGGAATAAAAATTTTGAACAGGAGGACTTTTTTTTTTTTTTAATGTTTTTTAACAGCAAAACCCCATCTGGAGGCGAGAGCACGTGAGAGCAGAATTACAGACGCCATGACTTTAACGAGATATTATCGAGTGCTTACCTTGTTTTGATCCAAAAACTCCATGTAGCATGTATCACTGAGTGTCAAGACACAGCTGTGAATGGCCACAGCTGGATTTTTGGGGGATTTTATGGGTGAAATATGGTAATTTAACAGGGGTCGTGATGCAGAAATCGCAGACATCAAGGAGTGGTCGAGTTTCTTTTTCATATATTTACCCTTTTAAACTTTTTTTCAATTTTTTTTTGTTTGGGTCGATTATTTATCATCTAAAATATCGGAGAAAATGCGACAGTAACAAAAAAAAAATACAATTAAGCGATAGTTATGAGGTAGATATCCGTGACTTTTTTACAGACGCCATTTTTTTCATTGTGACATAATTTGTTTAAAAGTTTAAAATATGCGAGTGAATAATTTTTTTAATTCGTTTTTTTTTTTTTAAACGAAATATGAGGCATCAATTAATGATTATAAGCCAAAAACGACAGACATTTTGAATAATAAATATAATTAATTACCTTTGTTTTACGGCTGGGTTGAAACAAAAGCAGTTGCGCGACGTCTGTAAACGGGGGTTTTCAGGGTAAAACGGACGAATTAAAAATAGTTCGGGGGCTACATGCGCCATGAATCTGCTATGGCAGCATATAGACATGTTGTTCTATCAAACACAACAGTTGTTTTGGCTTCAAATACAGCAGTTTCTTTTAAAGAGGAGTCCAAGAGCAGAAACTGCTTTTTCAGTCTTGTCTGTGTTTTCCGCCATATATATATATATATATATATATATATATATATATATATATATATATATATGTATTTTTTTAGTCATTATTAGTATTATTTTTTTTCAAACTGCATTTTTCCATCCAGAGTGAGGGGGCACACTTTAAATATATTAAAGTGATATAGGCATCTTTGGGTGAACTTCGAGTAATATTCAAGTATCTTGAGGCGGGGCTGAGTGTCCTCTTTTTTGGAAGTCAAAATATGGTCACCCTAATTTACAATGTTTATCATCTTGTCTTTTGAACAACTAAAACATTCATTATTTCACTTGAAACAAAACTCCAATTCTCAAACATAGGCAATATACTCTCATGAAATCAATGTCTCATTTCACACACTATTGTAATGGCATAACCTATGTGCTAGCGATGGTTAGCTTCACTGCTAACGTGCTATTTGACAGTAAAATTGGCATTAATGATGTATAATAATATTTAACTGACCAATATTAACCGTGGTGTTTACAGTACACAACAATGGCATGATAAACACAGTAAGTAACCTATATCAAAATAGTTCTCTAAACAACGCTAATATCTGTTATGCACAGGAGCCTTCTTTTAAAACAACAATAAAAAACAATTGCGGTCTTCCTAAGAGAAATTTTGTGACACAGTATACCTTGCAAGGGCCTTCCTTTCTGATTTCTCAGAAACAATGCGCATAACCTAAAACAAGGCCATGTACTGAAAGGTGTCCTCGTGTAACTGTCAGGTCACTCACAGCGTGCTCACTGTTTATCAGCACCATGTGGAGACACAAGTGTAGACTTAAGCCAGATATTTTCTCTAGGTCGGTGACATCTCCTGCAGGCCTAAGGTGACAGCTGATGAAATATTTGTCATAGCCTGATGATATGTTGTGAAAAAGTGTAGACTAAAGAGCATACAGTATACAGTGTATCACAAAAGCGAGTACACCCCTCGCATTTCTGCAGATATTTAAGTATATCTTTTCATAGAACAACACTGAAAAAAATGACACTTTGACACAATGAAAAGTAGTCTGTGTGCAGCTTATATAATAGAGTTCATTTATTTCCCCCTCAAAATAACTCAAAATATGGCCATTAATATCTAAACCCCTGGCAACAAAAGTGAGTACACCCCTTAGTGTCGATATTAACGTACGTACAACATGTAAACTGTCAATGCTTGAGCCCATCGGAACCAAACAAATTAATCTTCGTCTCATCAGACTAGTGTTGCACCGATACCATTTTTTGGGCCTGATACCGATATCTGGCTGTGCAATATCGGCCGATACCGATACCATTCCGATACCACTCTGTTTGCAAAAAAATATATATATATTATTATTATGTACATATATATATATATATATATATATATATACTGTATATATGTATTTTTTTGAAAATATACAGTATATTTATATATACATATATATTAGGGCTGTCAAACGATTAAAATTTTTAATCGAGTTAATTACAGCTTAAAAATTAATTAATCGTAATTAATCGCAATTAATCGCAATTCAAACCATTGATAAAATATGCCATATTTTTCAGTAAATTATATATATATTCTGTAAAATAAATTGTTGGAATGGAAAGATAAGACACAAGATGGATATATACATTCAACATACGGGCCACAAGGACTGTAGTGGGCATTTCACTCTACTGTCATTTGAATCTGTCTATGCTGTCCTCACTCCGAAGCGTCTACTTTTTCCAAAGCTAGACAGCTAGTGAACGACACCATAATAATCAGAATTCTTTCTTTTTCATCTGATTTATTAATAAAATGGCCTCAAACCATTGTCCTCTTTAGACTGTCGTAAAACTACAAAAAAAAAGTACACAAGCATTGCATTAGCAACAACGTTAGCTTAGCACGCTATACAGGTTCACAAAACATAAACAAAAAGCATCTCATACAAAAAATATAACATTTCGCTTACTAACACAATATGTGCATTATTTACAACAACCATACTTACGGACAAATCTTGTCCAAGGATCATATAAGCACAACATTACAACGTAGGCGTCAGCCCGAGACGTCCTGCAGCCATATTGAACTGGCAAGAAGACAATAAATCATGTCGCAAAGCGACCACAAGAGTTCGCTGTTAGACAGCACAAAAAGCCTTGCTGTAAAACTTACCAAAAGGCAGAATACTGTCTGAGCGGTTAATTGGGTCAAATATTTTAACGTGATTAATTTAAAAAATTAATTACCGCGCTTTAACGCGATAATTTTGACAGCCCTTATATATATACATATGTACGTATAAGGGATGCAACAATACAGTTAAGTCACGGTTCGGTACGATTTTCGATACAATTCAATACATTTAATGCTCTGAAACAGAAAATACAACTGATTTTTTTTTTTTAATTTGGTAACAAGGAAAAATAACATCATATAAACAGGCATTTTAGTGCATAATATTTATGTGCTGACTTCTTACTGATCTGAAGAAATTTTTTATATAAGTGCTGAGAACAATCTTTACTGTTTGTAACGTGGGGCACACTGTTGATTGCTGCAGCTCTCTTAGCAGCTATATTTAAACATCCTATTTGTGGTCCGAGTCCATCTGTAACATGTACTGAATTAACAGTATTTACAGCATTATCTATAGTCACTGGTATGGATTGATTTGGCCTGCTTAACTTTCATTCAGTCATGGCGGTTTCCAATTCATCAATGTAGGATATGGACTACGCGTCGCTCTGGGCTTACGCAGCTAATGGCATGGGATCTAATGTAACACTTCTAAGTTGCTATTTGATGATAACTAGTGTGTGCGTGCGAGAGTTGGCAAGGGATCTAACATAGGACATCTAGGTTGCTATTTGATGATATCTAGTGTGTGTGCTGCGCCGCTTGAGTGTTTTCTGGCCACAGAAGTCACTTCTGCTCATTACTGCACAACACCAGCATATGACAATCGACTTTCATAAACAGGATGAGTTTGAAGTACGGCGCTCTTAATTTGCCACTCATTGTTCATCATGAAACCATGAGTTTGCTTAGTCTCCCACGGTTTTAACCTTTCTGATCCCATCGGCGCTATAATAGCAGGTGTTAGCTTACGCATGCTAATTATTTGTGAATGCCATGTTAGATGAGCAGCGTAACATCGTGGGTATGCGTCGTAGTTTACATCCTTAAAATTGAAGACGAAGGTGTTAATTTCGTTTGGTAATTTCGAGACAAACATACAGATGTCATGCGTCGGGATTTGGGAAGTTAGCTCACGTGGGGAGGACAGTATATTTGCGTTCAAGTGATGCCAGTAGATGGTATCGGCGCCCTAAATGTTGGTACTCGTCGATACCGATACCACCAATTCGGGCCGGATCGGCGCCCCCTGCTGATACTGGTATCGGTGCAACTTTACATCAGACCATAGGACATGGTTCCATTCATCCATTGCTTTGTTGACATGTCTTCTGCAAACTGTTTGCGGGCTTTCTTGTGTACCATCTTCAGAAGAGGCTTCCTCCTGGGGTGACAGGCATGCACACCAATTTTATGTAGAGTGCGGCGTATGGTCTGAGCACTAACAGGCTGACCCCCCACCTCTTCAATCTCTGCAGCAATGCACTCCTGCGACGATGTTTCAAAGAAAGCATTTGGATGTGACGCTCAGCACGTGCGCTCAGCTTCTTTGGACGACCAACCCGAGGCCTGTTCTGAGTGGACGCTGCTCTTTTAAAACGCTGGATGATCTTAGCCACTGTGCTGCAGCTCAGTTTCAGGATGTTGGCCATCTTCTTGCAGCCGTGGCCATCTTCGTGTAGCACAACAATACGTCTTTTAAGATCCTCAGAGAGTTTTTTGCCATGTGGTGCCACATTGGAACTTTCAGTGACCAGTTTGAGAGGGTGTGAGAGCTACACTACAAATTTGAACACACCTCCCCCCCATGCATACCGGGACCTAGTAACACTAACGAGTCACAGGACATTTTGGAGAGAAAATGACAAGCGGTACTCAATTTGGACATTTAGGGATGTAGTTTCTAAGGGGTGTACTCACGTTTGTTGCCAGGGGTTTGGATATTAATGGCTATATTTTGAGGGGAAAATAAATGAACTCTATTATATAAGCTGCACACAGACTACTTTTCATTGTGTCAAAGTGTCATTTTGTCAGTGTTCCCATGAAAAGATAAATACAGTATCTACCAGTGTTGTTAATAACGGCGTTACAATATAACGGCGTTACTAACGGCGTTATTTTTTTCAGTAATGAGTAATCTAATTAATTACTTTTCTCATCTTGGCAACGCCGTTACCGTTACTGAGGCGGGAAAGGCGTGCGTTACTATGCGTTACTAAGTTGGTTGAATAAAAAAAAGTCAGAGAAACGGACTCACGGGAACGAGAGCAGAGCAGGAGTGGGGAAGACGCCGTTGCAACCGCGATGCTAGGTGGCTCCAATAATACCTGACTGCAGCCATAGCCGACAAACTACACCCACATGACACGGTAGATATCATATTATAGAACTAGATGCAAATGACAGACACTGCTGCATTGCCAACATGTTTTAAGGACTACATGCGTTCGTAAACAGCCGCCATCTTAAAGCAGTAGACCTCTCAGGAAGGCCCTGATGTAGAGATCCTTCCTAGCGAACCTAAGTAATTTTTTAAAAATCTAAAATGCTCCTTAATCGGCAAAATCTTAACTTAAATCTATCTTTAAATGATGAAACAGTTTTAAAACTTACGCATGTTTAAAGTAGACAGAAGGGAACTAATGCAATATCGGGAGAAATTTTAACAACTTTAACGATTGATTCACAACTTTAAATGACTTCCACACATAGCAAAGGTTACTAGCTAGTTATCGCAATACCCTTTTGTCTAGTTAAGTTGAGGGTAAAGAATTGGGCTAGGGCCAATTGTCCCCCAAACCCTTTAAGCTTCACATTGTGTGACCTGTTTTTTTTTGTTTTTTTTTTGAGAAAAAAAAAAAATATCACTAGTTACTTTGCCAAGTAACTAATTACTCTTACATTCAGGTAACTGAGTTACTAACGCAATTACTTTTTGGGAGAAGTAATTTGTAACTGTAATTAATTACTTTTTTAAAGTAAAATTAACAACACTGCATGGCACTAAATGCGTTAGTAGACAGCCGCCATCTTAAAGCATTAGACTTTTTAGGACGGCTCTGTTGTAGAGAACCTTCCTAGCGAACCTAAGTAACTTTTTATCTAAAATACTTCTAAATCGGCAAAATCTTGACTTGAATCTATCTTTAAATGATGAAACAGTTTTAAAACTTTCATATGTCGAAAGTAGAGAGAAGGGAACAAATGCAATAATGGGAGCAATTTTAACAACTTTTAACAGTTGATTCAGGGTAAAGGGTAAATTAGGGTAAAGAATTGGGCTCGGGCCAATTGTACCAAAAACCTTCACAAAAAACTTCACATAGTGTGGCCAATTTTTTTTTTTTTTTTTTTTTTTTGAGGGAAAAAAAAAAAAAGTAATTATCACCAATTACTTTGCCAAGTAACTAATTACTCTTACATTCAGGTAATTGAGTTACTAACGCAATTACTTTTTGGGAGAAGTAATTTGTAACTATAATTAATTACTTTTTTTCAGTAAGATTAACAACACCTTATAACTATTGCTTAATTGTATTTTTTTCCCATTACGCTCGCATTCCCACAATATTTTAGATGATAATCGATCCAATCAGAGAAAAATTGAAGGGAGAAAAAAAAGGGTTTAAAAGGGTAAATATATGAAAAGAACATCTCGACCACTCCTTGATGTCTGAGATTTCTGCATCGCGACCCTTGTTATATTACCATGTTTTACCCATAAAATCGAAACAAGGTAAGTACGCAATAATATCTCGTTAAAGTCATGACGTCTGTAATTCTGCTCTCGCGTGATGGTAAATGGTGTTATACTTGTATAGCGCTTTTCTTCCTCTCAAGGTACTCAAAGCGCTTTACACTACATTGCCATCTACCGACTGGTGACACAGCACCAGGAGCAATGCGGGGTTCAGTATCTTGCTCAAGGATACTTAGGCGAGTTCATCAGGGTGGAGAATCAAACCCACAACCTCTGGGTTGGGGGACAACTACTCCACCACTGAGCCACGCCATCCCCCCATGATCTCACCTTCATATAGGGTTTTGCTGTTTAATTTTTTTTTTTTTTTAAACATGCCCTCCTGTTGAGATTTTAAGCTTTCCAATTATGTATCACACATGCATATCGGACAATTTTGAAATTTGGCCAAATTGGGGGTCTCAGAGCATAACTTCAAGTCACCTGAGTATTTTCCGCCACATACATATCTAGTCTTTCAATTTTTGACCAAATCGCGTAATTTACACATAAAACATTGTTTTTCACGGGAAAGTGTTGTCAAAAATGCTGCTGCTGCTTTTCTTCTTGTAAACGGCCTGGTTTAGAAGGAAAGGCCAGAGCATGTTGTCACTTTACATTTTTGAAACCAAATACCTGTTAGTGCATTTATTTATTATTGTATTGATTTATTTTCTACATTGTGTCACTACCAATGTTGAGACCAAACCTTTGCTAAGACTGATAAGTATTTTAGTCCAAAAAACGAAGACAAAAATTAAAAGGGCTGCCAAAAATCAACACTAATTCTGAAGTAGAGGGACAAAAGATAGAAAATGTGTTGGAAATGCGTAACTAATCCAGTGTTTAAAAAGTGATCTTTGTCGCCACCTGTTGAAGACAGCATGTAATGTAATCAACAACCAGTGGGTGACTTCAAACAGAATAATTATCGTACAAAAGTACAGCATGTTTGTATCGATATCTTTATTGTTTGTGTGACACGTAGAACAAATTCACATTGTATGGCTATGTGCTCCAAAATGGCATCAAACACATTTACCGCAAAAAAACAAACAAACCTAAAGCTAAGCTGAAGCTAAAACAAAAATGAGTAAAAAAAAAAAAAAAAAAGTCAACTAAGTACTATACAATAAATTAAAATGCTACAAGTAGTGAAACAAAATAAATAAAGCCCAAAGCAACACTTACTCATTTACTCACAGCACTGTATGAAAATTAAATGTTCAAAACAAAAGAGGATATATCTTTTCTGTCAAATAGATCCATTTCCCCCCCCAAAAAAATAAATATGCACTATGACTGTATATCAGGGGAGGAAACAGTACATGGTGAAAGAATTGAGGTGACAGTGCAACTGCCCTTTACGGCTATTTCTGATTTTAGCCGGCTCTCGTTTTAAAACACAACAGAAGTTTTGATCGTATACAGTACGTGTACGTACTCTCCTACACAACACAATCATCCAGTTCCTCCTTCTCGCCAGCTCTGTCTGTGCCCCTTCTGTTAATCAGGATGTTCTTGGCAGGTCTTTGCCAAGCGTGCCTCTTTCTTCACACTAAAACTTCACATTTGTTTTCCCTCAGCGTTTATCTCTCCTTTTGTCCATCTCCTTTCGAATGCGTGCCTCCAGAACTGCCCTCATGGCTAAATCCAGGACGTTCTTTTCTGCAACACGTTCCACAACCCTTGCTGGTGTATCATCCTTTGTGAAAAGAGGAACAAGAATTCAAAAATGAGCACCTACACAGTAGTACATAGGAGTGCTTCAATGATTAATCGATTAACTCGAACTTCGAATCAAATTTTGCTGCTTCGAGTGTTCGTTTAATTAAGAGTGGCGTTGTAACGCTGTTTTGAAAGTGTCTGCATTTAATTTTACTGATTTGGGGGGGAGACACTGCCCTCTAGTGGCAACATAGAATATGACATGACTCATTTAACATGACTGAATCCAGCTTCTCCCTGTTAAGACCAACATATATATATATATATTTTTTAGTTAATATATTTTTTTATGCATTTGTAATTTAATTTATAGGTATATATCAGGCATGAAAATGGATCAGTGGTTAAAAAGGTGAGAAGGGTGTGGAAGAAATATGTTCCGGGACACTGTACTGGGGCTGTCCCAAACAACTAATTTCCTCCCGATTAGTCAGCTGACTATTTTTACGATTAGTCGACTAATATTATTTTATTTTACTAATTTAGCAATGCAATTTTTGATGATGCTTATTAATTCACAAAAACATTTTGGAACACAAATTCTTTATTAAAGTACAAATAAACATGTAAATAACAACAATAAATCACAAACAATGAGGTCAAATGCTGATAGCATTAATTAGTGCAAAAGAATGGAATGTAAACAGATTCAGAACACTAACTTCACCTTTCCAACATGATTAAAAACAATTCTTAAAAAAATATCTAGCATTAATATTATAGTATACTACTATATACAGTGCCCTCCACAATTATTGGATTTATAATAATTATGTGTTTTCTTGCTTCTAATTTTTTTTCTCTAAATAATATGGGACCTTAATGAAAAAAAAAGAGAAAAATCCAACCTTCAATACAAGTGCATTTATTCAGTGGGGAAAAAAATCCCACATAAAGAAATAATTATTTGACATCAAATAATGTGTGTCACAATTATTAGCACCCCTGGTGTTAATACTTTGTGTGGAACTTTATTGAACAGAGATGTGCAATGACAGACTTGCCGACGTTAGTAAACAGCCGCCATCTTAAAGCAGTAGACTTCTCTAGAAGGCTCTGTTGTAGCAAATCTAACTTTTGATTTAAAATACTAAATCGGCAAAATCTTGTCTTGAATCCATCTTTAAATGATGAAACGGTTTTAAAACTTTGACATGTCAAAAGTAGACAGAAGGGAAATTATGGAATAACGGGAACAATTTTAACAACTGTAAGAGTCTATTCACAATAATAAATTAATTGAATGTAGTTTAAAGCTGCTGATACAGAATGGGGACTGGAGTATTTAATTTACTGTTACTTTTGTATATTTGTTTACTGTTATATGTTAACTTGATACTGAAATAGTAGTTTGGGTTAGCCTGAGAGGATTTTTGAACAATTTTGGAACTAATGTACAAAACATTAAAAAAAAAAAAAAAAAAAAAAAAAAAAGGACGGGGGTGCATCAATAATCGTTCTTTAATCGAATCGGAGCCTCTGAATCGTAATCGTAATCGAATCGTTAGGTGCCCAAAGATTCCCAGCTCTAGTATGCAATAAGTCCATTTATTGCACCGTAAATGAAAATGGGAGGGTGGGGGTAATTTTCACGGCTGCGTTTTATCACCGCGTGCGTGCAAACATTTGTGTGTGCGTGTTGATGGCATATGAGACTCCAGTTCCTTTCACAGATGTTTATCGGTCATCAACACGCCATAAAATTCAGACATAAAAAAAAGAAAACATCTATATTAAACACTGTAACATTAGCATTGCTACATTGAGGCTAATGGGGGGGAAAAAGACAACCTACTTTAGCATGCTCTAAAACATTGGCAGTCTTCTCCAAAACGCAAACTTGCGGTTAAAAGGGGACACCTCAAACATGAAAAATCGCTGGTTAAAAGCATTTGATGAATGAAAAAAAAACTCTATTACTGACACCACATGCAATGACGAAAAGAGCACTTTTTTTTGCAGAGTATAACGCTTACGATTAAGGGTTTAGCGAACGTACTTCCACATTTCAAAATAAAGCCTAGTACCCCTACAGTAGTACATTGGGTGGTCCAACCCACCTTGTGCACAAGGAAAGACGTAACAGCCCCAGAGTCCGCCTGATAGTCGAGCCAGAAGAGTTCAGTTCCCTGCATCTCCGTCTCAGTGCTTGAACCACTCTCGTTCCACTCTTCGGTTTCCACGCCTGCCTGAGGTTCGGATTCATCTAGAACATTGTAATTAGCGCATGTAATTACACCAGGCTGAAGAAAAATGACAACAGTCAACAAGATCGAGCCTAAAAATGCCTCACGTCTTTGTCGGGGATGGTAAACCTGAATGTCAGGTCTCCTGGGTCGTTGAGGAGTTGTGGTGTGCCTCCGTCGCTGAGATTCTTTGGCTAACTTCACCTCTTTGTCGTAGTCATCTCTGGAGGCAAAGACAAATAATAGAATTGTTTATCCGACTTTTAAAGGAAACCTCGGACTTAAACATTTGTAGGCTCTAATGAGCCACAATTGTTCTCTTTTACTAGAACATGTTATTAGAAACGCATATCTTATTGCCATTAATTTAAAAAAATCTATAATATTTAGTACATGTTTTGACCTCCGGAGGGCGCCATGTTTTACGTGCGGAATGCAATGGTTGGGATGGACCCGGAGAATAGTTGTGCTAGCTAGCAAGTGAAGCTAGTATGAGGACTGGCATGATTTTGTCACATTCTGCTGCTGGTCAGATTCGTTTGTTACAGAGCAGTGGGATGAGTTCCCAATGTGGTACCTGCATCCAATTCCAGTTCATCAGCAGTGTCTTTAAAGCGATCCTAGGCGGCTTGCCGAGATATTGACTTGCTGCTATGTGACAGTTTGTATATCCCTTGGTTGCTAGTTGCATCATTGCTTTGTTGTTTTCGTTTGTGTTCCTCTCACCGCGGTTTTCCCTCAGTTAAAAAAAAAAAAAAAATATTCCGACCTACTGTCACGGACCGTTTTTGTGTCTCCCTTTTTGCGATTCGACTAAAACATAATGAGACGGATGCCAGTGTTCGTCTGACGTGATGAGATGAAAATTCGCCATAGTTTCTGTCATTAAGTTCAAGATGTGTGACATTTTCTTATCATATGTGTAGTTAGCACACATCTTAGTAGTGTTTAGTCATGTCACTCATGTGACGTTCCGCTTAGTCAATGACTGGTAAGCAAACGTGTCTACTACAGGCTCATTTCATGAAACGTGCCAGGTGCTGCTTGGTAGGTTTTGTTTTCTTATCTTGGCTAGATATGCCATGTTGCTTTGGCCTTTAAAGGTCTGTGCTGAGTGATCATGACACACTAAATGTAACTAGTAGCACTAGCATTTAGCGTGGTCAGTGTCATCTTAACTCTTGGAAAATTTTTGATAGTTCGTGGTGTCCAATTGAGTTTAATTGAAAAGAATGTACCGTTTTCCTGCCGAGTGTGTATTATCATCACCAAGATGGTGATTTCATTGTACACACAATGATTATGCTCTCGTCCGTCAATGTTCATTCGAAATTGTTGAATACCTTTTATTCATGGACTAAAACTTTTGAAGTTTACAGACGAAACTAGACTAAAACTAGACGAAATTTGTCTGAATTTTCGTTGACTAAAACTAAACGAAGACTTAACACATTTTGAAATGACTAAAATATGGCTACGACTATTAAGTATTTTCGCGAGCTACCAAAAAAACAGCATAAAAGACTGAATAAATTAGAAATGGCCCTCAATGACTTTTTGAGTCTGACTTTTCAAAGTAATTGAGCCTACATTCAAGGGGGCCAGCTAGGAACTGGTCCACCATCGATGTTGCTAACATTAATTATAGCCACTAGCATTAGCTGTAGTCACCTGGCAATCTGGTTCCTGCGGATATGATGCAGGAAGCCGTGGCTCATGTCCAAACGTCCACCGCGTTTGTACTTCAACTCGTGCGCTTCTTCGTCTCTGAAAATATCCATTCCAGCAGACAAATATGACTATGGTTATGCCAATAAGGCAATAGGGACAATAGTCTTGACAAAAAGCTACATAGCTAGCTGCTGGTAAATTGCTGGCCAACAAAGCCACTTCCGGCGTTCAGAGTCAAACGTGAACACTTCTTGAACCTTCTTTAAAAACTTGTTTCATCAATTGTCCAATATCTCGTGAAGGCAATTTTTCCCTAAATACTTTTCTTGTGGGTAAATAATGTTACTTGTTTCACGGACTGCTTTCATCTGTTTCGACGACTTTGGTGAACTCTTCGTTAATCATGGTGGCCCCCGCTATTTTCCTGTCGCAGCAAAGTGACGTAGGTCGGCGGGCTTCAACGCATTTCGTTTTCGACCGTGTGCTAGAAAATAAAAGTTTCTCGTGGTGTTTTCTGTCTGTTTTTACTCAAAATCCGCAATATGATAACCGCAACAGTTCCGCTGAAGCGAGAAAGAGAAGATGATGTGGACGACGAAGAAAACGAGGACGGTAGGAGAAAATGAGTTCCGAAATTCATTATCGTTTTGGAATTGGACGATGTTTGGCTAGCTGACTTCATTTATTTGTGACAGTGCCAGTCAAAAAAGGACGCGGTCGTGTCGTAGAGGACCGAAGAAGTCGTCACTGTCCGTATCTAGACACCATAAACAGGTAAAATGCATTCGGTTGCATTCAGCTTTTTGTGCTAAATGCTAACAAGTTCTCCAGCTAAGCCTATAATTCTGTGTTTGTCCCTCAGGAGTGTGCTGGACTTTGACTTTGAGAAGCTCTGCTCCATTTCTCTCTCACACATCAATGTTTACGCCTGTCTTATATGTGGGAAGTACTTTCAAGGTATGTGCGTTGTTTCACTGTAATATCACTTTCTTACTATTAAGCTGCACTTATTTCTTCCCTGTTTAGGTCGAGGTCTGAAATCCCACGCGTATACCCACAGTGTCCAGTTCACCCACCATGTGTTCCTCAACCTGCACACGCTCAAGTTTTATTGTCTACCTGACAACTACGAGATCATTGACTCCTCACTCGAGGACATTACGGTGAGTTGACTCTGCTCATCAAAGATTAAATGCGTGAATCATAATCAAAAGGAATGCTAACAAAATGGGTTTAATTAAAACCTGTAACGAAGCATGATTCTACGGAGCCCCTAAAGAGACATAAACAAAAATAGAACAATTTTAAACCATTTGGTGCGCACCAGAGAGTATGTGGTGCGCGCCAGAAACATTCTTGTGCATAACAGATCGTATGTGGTACGAACCAGAAACAATCTGGTAAACATTAGCATTATATACAGGGGTGCACATATGTGGTCCGCATGCGCGCATGCGTACTGTACATAGACAAACGCGCTGGCCCTCAGCGGCTTCCATACGCTTTTGCGTACCGATGGCTGACCACTGTATTTGCGGCGGACACGAGAAAATAACTTCTCAAAATGTCGAAAAGGCTGGCCACACTGAGTAATTACTTCCGTGTTCCCTCACCCCCGTCAAAAGACAGACAGACGACAGAGACGTCACCGGAGCTACCGAAAAAAATGACATGACAAGCGACATGCACTGACAAACGTGTTTTTGCTCGCATTTTACAACGCTAAACATGCACCTTCAATGAGGTCTTACGAGGAGGACATCCCACTTTTAAAAAGGCTTGGAGTTAATGTGGGAGCCGCATAATGCCCTTTATTTTGAATTGGTGCTTTTTAATTCTTTACATTTCACTTCAAACAGGGTACCCGCGGGTTATTAAAAGCATTAAAAAAGCATTGAATTTAGTTTTCCATTATTAAAGGTATTAAAAGTATTAAATTAGCTGTCGTAAGTCTGGAATTTTTTCACCTTGGTTTTAATTTTCAAGAACATCTCTGTGCAACCTAAATTATATCCGTGACGAAGTTTTTTATTTTTTAATCCATAACGAAGATGACGCGTAGAATTTTTACGATGCACTGCACCTCGTGCGTGCGCGCCGTTAGCATCATTAGCATAAACATCACAAAAGCAGGCAATCGCACAGTACTGTGTGCGAATGCAAGGAACTTCTCAGATGCCTTAGTTGTTATGTTCGATGAAAGCCTTAACAAGACAACCAAGCCCAAACAGTTGGACCAGCATGTGAGGTATTGGATCGGCGACCAAGTCGCATCCAGATACTTTGGCTCGCAGTTTATGGGTCATGCGAAGGCAGTGGACCTGCTTAACATTTCAAAGTAAGTTGCCAATTTCTCCAATTAGAATGTGTTAGATGCAATAATGTATTTCTGCACGGTTTGCCTTTCGAATGAATGTGAATTTCGCAGTTTTAACTCAAGAGTTAGCCATGTTCAATGGGGTATTGGCAGGTGCACTAGCCTTAGCATGGATAAACCGGAGTCGTAGATTCACCATCACTCTTAGATACACAACACGGTTGACACTGTCTATTATTGGAATGAGTGTGAGGTAACGTTGATCTGAATAACATGGCATGGTGATAGGCAAATTATAATGTAGGTGATAGTAGAACACCTCCTGGTATAGTTAAATGTTTTTCTCGATTAAATAAGAGTATGGATTTTCTATATCTGACTAAAAGAAATGTCTTCAATAGCTAACAAAGGATTAACATGTGTTTTGTATACTTGTAATTTGATTAGAAAAAAACGATTACCAAGGGAAATGATCATGTGTAGCTTTTTTATTTTGTGGTAATTAATGGTAAACTACTGCCATTTAGTGGCTGTTTTTTAAACTTTCACTGCCAATTGCAAGCACTACAGTTAAGGTGGCCAACTTGACAATCACCTACCTACCACATTGATTAGGTCCTCTTAAAAGAGAAACCTGTTGTATTGCAAATGTAATTTCTGAAGTTGCTTTACAATAATAGTGTAAAATCAATTTTATCCTGGGGGAAAAAAATCTGAAAGACCTTATATTTAAATGCGTTTTAATTGTATCTTCAATAAATGTGCATTCTTTTGTCAAACACACTTAGTAATTGAGGTTAAATTTGATGTTCAGTGCTTTATGTTTTAAATATAATTCAATATCATCTAAATAATGGGTGCGAGAAAAGTATTAATTTTCAGTTGAAATGGCATTAAAAAAAGGTCTTAAAAGTCTTGAATTTAGACTTATCAATCCTGGGGGGACCCTGTTCTGTTCAAAGTAATTGCAATTTTGTTGTGCCAGTTGATGTTAATCAAGCATTAATTGTTAATATAATTAATCAAAGTTAATTGGCTCTAAGTAAAGCTTGTCATAAATTTCTTGCATTAGGCGGGTCGGCTCTCAAGCTCAATGAGGACCAAGTCACATCTCCAGGTCCTCCTCTGAGAACCTGGGCAAAAAAATTATGTGCACCCCTGATTATATAGCATTTAAGCTTGTTGACGTTTGCTATGCAAGTTAGCCAATTGTTCCTTGTACCAGGCATGAAAATCACTCATCTTTTGGCGAAATTCGCCGTTTTGAAGTAAAAAATGGTGACCTACGTGAATTGTGTAGATCCGAGGAGAATTTTTTTAGTGGGAGAGGGAGGTGTCGTAAGTCTAACTAACTAACTAACTAACTAACTAACTAACTAACTAACTAACTAACTAACTAACTAACTAACTAACTAACTAACTAACTAACTAACTAACTAACTAACTAACTAACTAACTAACTACATGTTTTATTGAAGTTGCTAAGCCTGTCGCGATATCCAATGAGTCGCAAGGTATCGCAAGGTAACTAAAAACGAGGGCGGTCATTTTCCCGGCTGTGTTTTATCACCGTGTGCGTGCATACATTTGTCCGTGCGTGTACTAGTAGATGACATATGAGACTCCAGTTGTTGTGTCCAGATGTTTATTGGTCAACAAAACGCCATAGAATTACAGTTCACACATACAAAATAAGGAAACACATCTATATTATACACTGTAAACGTTAGCATTGCTACACTGAGACTAATGGGGAAAAAAGACAACTTACTTTAGCCTGCTATAAAACATTGGCAGTCTTTTCCAAAACGCAAACTTGCGGTTAAAAGGTGACACTTCAAACATGAAAAATTGCCGGTTAACAGCATTGACAAATGAAAAAAATGAAACAAACAAAAAAATCTCTTAGTGGCACCACAAGGAATGACGAAAAGAGATGATGTTTAAGCTTGCTTGGCACCATGGCGCTGTTGGATAGCTGCTCATGTCGCGTTCAAGAACTGCTTGGATTTCTAGCCATCGGCCACCTTGCTTTCTTCATCAATGTATTGTAATAAAACACAGGGGGGAGGATTGATGGTCATTACATCTGGATAAAATGAAAATTACACTTTTATGTATATAGACACCTGACGAGTCTAATCAAATGATGTACAGTAGATGTGCTAGGGTCCACATTTTTGCTGAAAGCAAAGTAGCTGATGGCTAGAAATCCGAGCAGTTCTTGAACGCGACACAAGCAATACCTTGCTCATCTGCACATGACTGAAACATTCTACCTACTCCTTCATTCCTACTGCAACTCCGCCTGATGACGCAGAAAAAAATGTGTTGTTGGATAATTTCTCGCGGCACACCTGACGATATTCCACGCCATAAACTGTGGATGTAAATTTAATCACAAATGCATACACAAACATATATTAGCTGAAACAACTTACAGCCTTATTTGGGCCAAACCAGGGCGCAGCTATCCTTTATCCATGTCAGAGGTCTGAGTCTGCTTCTCAGTCATCAGTCAAGGGGACATTCCAGCCAGACCCAACGCTGCCACCAGAGGGCAGTGTATCCGCCATCATTAGACAAAGTACAATACTTTTGGACTTTTTAGATAGTTATTTTTAAAAAACCGTTACTTCTGATTTACGTGGAAATTCGGGTTATGTCGCCAGCGTAGGAACGGAACTCGTTCGCAACCTGTATTTGTTTTTTAAAATTAAAAACCCGATCCTTTTCACCCGATTCCGATCCTCTGAGAAATGTCGCATTCGGACCATATTCCGATCATGTGATTTGACCTGGACATCCCTCTTTATTATTATTAAATCGAAAATAATAAATTAGGTCATGCAGTTATTCAGTGAACATTTAACTTAAGCATGATTGTTTGTTTTTCAAGATGGTTCAGCAATTCATGATAATTTTCTTCCACAGTATGTGCTTAAACCAACATTCACCAAGCAGCACATTTCGGGTTTGGACAAACAGGGCAAGCTTTACAGAGCCTACGATGGAACCACTTATCTGCCTGGCATTGTTGGTCTCAATAACATTAAGGCCAATGACTACGCCAATGTGGTCTTGCAGGTATGAATATTTTATCTTCATTTTATTGAACAAACTCTTAATTGTCCTCAACTGCTTCTCATCTCCAAGGCCTTTTCCAATGTCCCGCCATTGCGCAATTACTTTCTGGAGGAGGAGAATTACAGAGGAATCCGCAGACCACCAGGAGACATAATGTTTCTCTTGGTGCAACGCTTTGGCGAGCTGATGCGCAAACTTTGGAATCCGAGAAACTTCAAGGCCCACGTGTCTCCTCATGAGATGCTTCAGGCCGTGGTGCTTTGCAGCAAGAAGAACTTCCAAATTACTAAGCAAGGTCAGGATTTTGTGCTTGCATTTGGTCAGGACGGAGAATGAGTCATAACTGTCATTGGATGTGTGCTGTAGGAGATGCTGTGGACTTCATGACGTGGTTTTTAAACGCTCTGCACGGTGCCCTCGGAGGCACAAAGAAAAAAACAAGTGAGTTGGAGAGAAAACAAAATAGCAATGTATTATTATTTTTCAATACATTAAGGGAGTTTGTTTTCCTTGTGTTTAGCCATCCTAACAAAAGCATTCCAGGGCTCCATGCGGATCTTCTCAAAGAAGCTCCCACACCCAGATCTGGTGAGGCAAAAGCATCATTTACCGACATAATCTATTTCTTACATTTAAGTTTGTTTTGTTAACAGCTCTAGATGCTATACATCTACATAATTATATTAGATGAGGTTTGATCACACAATGGTTTACAGTGAAGATCTGCAAACAAAAACTGGAGTTCTTGACAGCTGTCACTGTCACTAGGCAAACTTGCCACATGAGCACTACCGTTTTTGTCCGACTCTTGTCTCATCCAGTCTTTCCTATTCATTCTGCTTTTCCTGCTTATTTTTTGAAGTATCCACAGGTGCTGTCCTGCTCATTCCTGTTCCTCTCGGGTTCAAATTGAAAGGCCTGAACAAATGACATGTTTACGTCGCATGTTGTTCTTAAAAGATAAATGTTAGTATGAGTTATAATAATTTGATGTCAAAACCCCTCTTAATGTTTTCGTTTTAATAAAATTTGTAAAATTATTTTTTTGACGTCGCAGGGCGGTGACGTCACATGGGTACGCTGTCAGTAGAGCTGGGAATCTTTGGGCACCTAACAATTCGATTATAAAACGATTATTGATGCACCTCCCTCCCTTTTTTTTTTTTTTTTTTTTTTTTGTTTAAATGTTTTGTACATTAGTTCCAAAATTGTTCAAAAATCCTCTCAGGCTAAACCAAACTACTATTTCAGTATCAAGTTAACATATAACAGTAAACAAATATACAAAAATAACAGTAAATAAAATACTCCAGTCCCCATTCTGTATCAGCAATTTTAAACTACATTCAATTAATTTATTGTTGTGAATCAACTCTTACAGTTGTTAAAATTGCTCCCGTTATTCCATAATTTCGCTTCCGTCTACTTTTGAGATGTCAAAGTTTTGAAACTGTTTCATCATTTAAAAATAAATTCAAGACGAGATTTTGCCGATTTAGGAGTATTTTAGATAAAAAGTTAATTAGATTTGCTACAACAGAGCCTTCTAGAGAAGTCTACTGCTTTAAGATGGCGGCTGTTTACTAACACCGGCAAGTCCGTCATTTCGCATCTCTGTTCAATAATACATGTTCTAACACAGCCGTCGTCTGTCATATTGCATCTAGTTCTACATATATAGGATATCTACTGTAGCCGTTTGTTTGTGGCAACTAGCAACCGAGCGTTGTTTGTTGTGGCTGTCGGCCGCAGTCAGGTATGATTGTTTTTTTTTTTTTTTCTAGCGGCATGAGTTGAACATGATATTTACTCTCGGTCCGTTCCTCATTGTGTCCCAAAGACCGCGCTGACTGTGTTTTACTTCCGCTCTACCTGGTATAATTCAATAATCGGAATTTGAAAGTTTGTGAATCGTTCTCGAATCTTCCACGGCCGAATCGCGAATAATCTAAGAATCGGAAATTTCGCACGCCTCTAGCTGTCAGACTTCCACAGTGTCACTCTTTGACTACATTAACAGGTCATCTGCCCTTCCAATTTGAACCCGAGTGGAACATTAATGAGAAGGACCGCAAAAGCAAAATGAACAAGAAAGACAGGATGAGACGGGTAGCGTTCATGTGTCAAGTTCACTAGTGACAGCACTCCCCTGCTCTAGTGACGAGAGCAGGAGAGTGTTTAATGTCAAAAACTGTTTGCAGATGTTCACGGAAAACTATCGTGTGATCCAACTTATTCCAATATTCTTTTGTAGATAGTTAGCATCCAGACCTGTTGTGTGCTTTAGATATGATTAGAGTATACAGTGAAACACAGCGGTTTGATTATTTTTGCTGATAGCCCGGGGCCGTGCATCACAACACACAAAAACGTTTGCCTCTACCGAGACGTCTAATGGCGTCTTATTTTTGTCATGTAAAAGCAGATGTCCAGATTGTTGATCATCCTGCTGGTTGCTTCCTGGTAAATAAGCGACACGGAAAATGAATGATTGTATTATTCTTAGTTTGATTGCTGGCTATTCATATGATTTTCTGCCCAACAGATAATAATGACGCCTTATTTTGCACATTGAGATCTAAGAGGCAGAGAAATGCGAGTGGACACAGGCGTTCAGACTCGTAGCTTGGACCGCGCCGTTTATTGGCATAAGCTTTGGCAAATCCTTCCCAACAAAAATAAGTATCATATAGTGAAAATACAACAAAAATAATATCCATATATGTCTAAAAAAAAATAATGTTCACAAAAAGAAAAGTGCTCCAATCTGTATTAACGAGGCCATATTCTCACACAGTTAAACAACAATGCAAAGAGAACTGGCATTCACAAATTCACAATCAAAATAGATATGCGAAATACACATAAAACTTACTCAGACTTTGGTCAACTCTATTTAAACATTTTAGACACTCGTTTAGCTCAACAAATACACTGGATGGCAATATTTAGTCACAATGTACAAACTATGATGCTGGGAGCCATTATCATGAGTCTTGTATGTCGTGAAGACAACATACAAATAAGGCACAATGGATCCGCACTACAGTGTCAGTCGAGAGACAAAACACACTCATCATTGGCTTGATCTGTAATTAAGTTGGAACTCACCTTTGATACCTTGTGGTGTATTTAAATCGCTACCTTAATTAGTTAAAGAGTGACACTGTGGAAGTACGGCAGCGTACCTGCGACGTCAACAACAATGGTGAACTACTAGTTTAATTTTTTAATTTAAAAATTGTTAGAAATCTTATTAAAACGAAAACATTAACAGGGGTTTCAATATTTAAATGATTAAAACCTGTACTAACATTTATCTTTTTTAAAAACTACATGTCTTTCTGTCCGTGGTTCCCTTTAAGGACCGCAGAAAGTCAAGCCTTCGACTGGACCACTTTTTAAAACAATGAATCCTCATGTTTATGTTTGCAGACGCCAGAGGAGAAGACTTTACTGCTCCTGACCGACGAGTATCAAGAGCAGATGTCAGAGTCCACGTTTTTATTCTTGACCCTTGACCTCCCTACGGCCCCCTTGTACAAGGATGAGAAGGAGCAGCTAATTATCCCACAGGTCCCACTTTTCAACATCCTGGGAAAGTTCAATGGAAACACAGAGAAGGTAAGTGTTCAGTGGTTTATCTAATGCATTCAAATGAGACACCGTGTGTACAATTGTGAGGCAAATATTTGGACCACGTATTTGTCGTGATGGTTTGCCGGTTTTCACCAAAACAGATGAAAATAAACATTACAAGACGAATAACCAATATTTGCCTTGTAGCTCATGCTGATTCTCGTGAAAGGAAAGCTAATTTTTACTTTTAAAATACTTGGAACTGTTAACTAGTGCTGCAACGATTAAATGGTTAATTCGAGTAATTCAATTAGAAAAAAAGCTTCGAATCAAATTTGTTGCTTGAGGGAATCATTTAATTAGTGTGCATTATAATGGTTTGTTTTGATAGTGTTTGCATTTAGTTTTATTGATTTGGATGGATACACTGCCCTCTAGTGGCAACAGTGAATATGACATAGCTAACATGGCTGGATACAGCTGCTCACTGTTAAGACCAATATAATAAGTTTTTGTTTGAGCTAATATGATTGTTTATGCATTTTAAATTTAGTTTAGAGATATATTTAGTATTTCTTTGTGGGAATATGTGTTTGAACGATTTATTAAGAACACTAAAAAAAAAAAAAAAAAAAAAAAAAGTTGACATTTTATAGGATTTAAGCTAGCGTACTTTTGCTATACAAGTAGGCCAATTGTTCTTTTGTTGTACTTCGATTCACATTTATTATTTTTTTATACCGTTTGAGGCTAAGCTCAGGTATTTTATTTTTAAATGCATTTATTGCTCTTGTGAAATGAAAGTGCAATTCTGAATAGTTTGAATGCTCTTTTGAAAGTTCAATCTTAGAAAGCCTTTGTTTTACATCTCCAAAAATTGAATCGCAACTAATCCAATTACTCGATTATTTGAATTAATTGATAGACTAATCGATAACTTAAATAATCGATAGCTGCAGCCCTACTGTTAATGCTGTGAATTAAGCTAGAGCTAACACAGCTTCCCTAATAATTGTGACACTTCTCGCAGCATTTTCCCCCATGAAACTGCATTTGCTTTGACTCACGCTGCAAAAAAAAAGATATAAATGACTCATTTTATATTATCCACTGATGTTCATTAATACTTATTTAAAAACTAATGTTCCCCCAGGAGTACAAAACGTACAAGGAGAACTTCCTGAAAAGGTTCCAGTTGACCAAACTCCCACCCTACCTTATCTTCTGCATCAAAAGGTTTACGAAGAATAACTTCTTTGTGGAAAAAAATCCTACCATCGTCAACTTCCCCATCACGTATGTGTTGCTGTTGCTCTAAGAAGGGGGTGGGGAACCTTTTTGACGGAGAAAGCCAAAACGCACAACATATTTTAAAATATGATTCCACGAGAGCCGTACAGTGTGCAAATGTTCTGTTGCCAGCTTGTCAGAGTTCATTTTGTGAGGACCATTTTTTTCGTGAATGCATTTAAACTAAGGATGCATGATATCCATTTTTTTGAAACCGATATCGATGACTTCCTGCTCCTCAAAGCAGATACCGATAACATTTTTTAAAAAATGTATAACCTGAGTTTTTGAACACCTGGAGGTTTAAAAAAGGAAAAAAAAACAGTGGTGGATTCAACATAGATTTGCCTTTGATCTCAATAGATTTTTCATAATGACATGAACAAAACAGTGCGTTTCACTTCTGCACTGCCCGACAGCCAGCTAAGAATGAATGCACTTCCATAAACCACAAGGATTGGTCTTTTCATGCTTTTATGGGAAGACCCTCGTCTTAATATTGTGAAAGTACAACAGAAAAATACATATTCAATGCTCAATTTACAACAAACTGCACAATACACTTATATACACAACTATTATATGTAGGGCTGTCAAACGATTAAAATTTTTAATGGAGTTAATTACAGCTTAAAAATTAATTAATCGTAATTAATTGCAATTCAAACCATTTATAAAATATGCCATATTTTTCTGTAAATTATATATATATTCTGTAAAATAAATTGTTGGAATGGAAAGATAAAACACGAGATGGATATATACATTCAACATACGGTATATAAGGACTGTAGTGGGCATTTCACTCTACTGTCATTTAAATCTGTCTATGCTGTCCTCACTCCGAAGCGTCTACTTTTTCCAAAGCTAGACAGCTAGTGAACGACGCCATAATAATCAGACTTCTTTCTTTTTCATCTGATTTATTTATAAAATGGCCTCAAACCATTGTCCTTTTTAGACCGTCGTAAAACTACCCAAAAAAAGTACACAAGCATTGCATTAGCAACAACGTTAGCTTAGCACGCTATACAGGTTCACAAAACATAAACAAAAAGCGTCTCATACAAAAAATATAACATTTCGCTTACTAACATAATATGTGCATTATTTACAACAACCATACTTACGGACAAATCTTGTCCAAGGATCATATAAGCACAACATTACAACGTAGGCGTCAGCCCGAGACGTCCTGCAGCCATATTGAACTGGCAAGACAACAATAAACCATGTCGCAAAGCGACCACAAGAGTTCGCTGTTAGCACAAAAAACCTTGCTGTAAAACTTAAACTTTTGTAAAACAAAAGGCAGAATACTGTCTGAGCGGGACATGTGCGGTAATTGCGTCAAATATTTTAACGTGATTAATTAAAAAAAGTAATTACCGCGCGTTAACACGATAATTTTGACAGCCCTAATTATATGTATAGCATAGCACACTAGCTTGAGATACTAAAGTATTGGCTGGCTTCTATAACACAACAACTTATGAGGTTCTGGACAAATGACCCTTCACCACAGAAGTAAACATATATTACACATTCATATGTTATAGTAAACATAAAATACTTATTACATATATTTCCGAGGCGGAAACGTAACAGAAAGCACTCACGATTGTCAATGCTTCTGCTAGACACTGCAATGTGTAAGTGAATGAACCAAACTACTGTAACAAAAAATAGATGCAGTGAATTATTCTGACCAGCAGGTGGCAGCAATGCCCCACAAATGGTCAACTGATTTCCCATACTAGTGTGTACTGTAAACTGTAAAGCCAGCACACAATGTTATTGGATTTATTGGGATGAAGTCATAATTCCTATTATCGGACCAATAATTATCGTGCACCAGTAATTTAAACATTACTCAGAGGCGAGAATGAGGTCATGCTCGGCTTTTACAAGCAGCCGCTGAGTTGTGATTGAAATTAATGTTAAGAAAACAACAATGAAAACCTAATAATACAACATCGTTACTTGGGACACTACTTGGAAAATAACAAATAGAAAGATGGGGTGGCCGAATGCACTATCAGCTCATCACAGCTCGTTCATGTCAAGCGAGCCGACCGGTTCCACATTTGAGATTACAGTTGGCGGCGAGCCAGATAGACATAGGTTCCCGACCCCTGCTCGAAGAAATACATAGCAATTACTATAAAATGAAATTAGAAATATAGAATTTAAAATCATTGTCGAAATGACCTTCCCTTCATCAGGAATGTTGATCTTCGGGAGTATTTGACAGAAGAAGCTCAAGTGACGGAGAAGAACACAACGTATGACCTCGTTGCAAATGTGGTACACGATGGGAAACCATCGGAAGGGGCCTACAGGATACATGTTCTGCATCATGTAGGTTCAGCCTCAAGGTGTACAATGTTGAGCCCTGGAGTGTGTAAATCCTTGTTTTGTCTCAGTTGAACTGACCGTACGTTTTTCCTAATCAGGGAACTGGAAAGTGGTACGAGATGCAGGATCTGCAGGTGATAGACATCCTCCCCCAAATGATCACTTTGTCAGAGGCCTACATCCAGGTGAGCCGTCTTTGTGTTTACTGGTAGTCCCTGGGTTACGACGTATTCGATTTACACGATTTCGACGCCAGTTCGAATACGACGCCAGTGTCTCATATGTAATTTTGTCACCATTTGTTTTTTTTTTTTAGTTGCAGAACAAGTACCTTATTGTACCTCACAATACATGATTTTTTACTCTATTAATAAGACGTGTTCTGTCCTCACTAAATGTGAAGTTGTTCAGCTTGACAGACGGTACACAAAGACAATTATGCTTTTTGAAGCTTTTAACTTCCTTAACTTTTGACAATTTGTAAAGCTATAACACATACACTAATGTTCAAAACAGCACGCACACAAAACAATTGGTGTTCAAACGTCCATCTAGTCTGATCAATATTTAAAT